>NW_028293376.1:0-33467 GCF_964106645.2 Podarcis pityusensis
CGGTTAAGTTGTGGAGGGCTGATTTCTTCTCCTGTGATAAAAAGCCTTCTGTTTCGACCGCCAAACCTTTCAGGGGAGCATTTGCCACCGTTTGGCACCATTTTTGAGTGAATTGCCAAAAGTCAGATTTTTTCTGAAATTTTGACGCCGGGGCTTAGGGATTTTTTCAAAAAAATCTTTTCCGCCAGTTAAGTTGTGGGGGGCTGATTTCTTGTCCTGTGATAAAAAGCCTTCTGTTTCGACCGCCAAACCTTTCAGGGGAGCATTTGCCACCGTTTGGCACCATTTTTGAGTGAATTGCCAAAAGTCAGATTTTTGCTGAAATTGTGACCGGGCCTTAGGGATTTTTTTCAAAAAAATATTTTTCTGCCGTTCAAGTTTTGGAGGGCTGATTTCTTGTCCTGTGTTAAAAAGCCTTCTGTTTCGACCGCCAAACCTTTCAGGGGAGCATTTGCCACCGTTTTGCACCATTTTTGAGTGAATTGCCAAAAGTCAGATTTTTTCTGAAATTTTGACGCCGGGGCTTAGGCATTTTTTCAAAAAAATCTTTTCCCTCCGGTTAAGTTGTGGAGGGCTGATTTCTTGTCCTGTGATAAAAAGCCTTCTGTTTCGAACGCCAAACCTTTCAGGGGAGCATTTGCCAACGTTTGGCACCCTTTTTGAGTGAATTGCCAAAAGTCAGATTTTTTCTGAAATTTTGACGCCGGGGCTTAGGGATTTTTTCAAAAAAATCTTTTTCCTCCGGTTAAGTTGTGGAGGGCTGATTTCTTCTCCTGTGATAAAAAGCCTTCTGTTTCGACCGCCAAACCTTTCAGGGGAGCATTTGCCACCGTTTGGCACCATTTTTGAGTGAATTGCCAAAAGTCAGATTTTTTCTGAAATTTTGACGCCGGGGCTTAGGGATTTTTTCAAAAAAATCTTTTCCGCCAGTTAAGTTGTGGGGGGCTGATTTCTTGTCCTGTGATAAAAAGCCTTCTGTTTCGACCGCCAAACCTTTCAGGGGAGCATTTGCCACCGTTTGGCACCATTTTTGAGTGAATTGCCAAAAGTCAGATTTTTACTGAAATTGTGACCCCGGGGCTTAGGCATTTTTTCAAAAAAATCTTCTTCCTCCGGTTAAGTTGTGGAGGGCTGATATCTTTTTCTGTGATAAAAAGCCTTCTGTTTCGACCGCCAAACCTTTCAGGGGAGCATTTGCAACCTTTTGGCACCATTTTTGAGTGAATTGCCAAAAGTCAGATTTTTGATGAAATTGTGACCCCGGGCCTTAGGCATTTTTTCAAAAAAATCTTTTTCCACCGGTTAAGTTGTGGGGGGCTGATTTCTTTTCCTGTGATAAAAAGCCTTCTGTTTCGACCGCCAAACCTTTCAGGGGAGCATTTGCAACCTTTTGGAACCATTTTTGAGTGAATTGCCAAAAGTCAGATTTTTACTGAAATTGTGACCCCGGGGCTTAGGCATTTTTTAAAAAAAATCTTTTTCTGCCGGATAAGTTGTTGACGGCTGATTTCTTGTCCTGTGATAAAAAGCCTTCTGTTTCCTTCGCCACAGGTTTCAGGGGAGCATTTGCAACCTTTTGGCACCATTTTTGAGTGAATTGCCAAAAGTCAGATTTTTGCTGAAATTGTGACCCCGGGACTTAGGCATTTTTTCAAAAAAATCTTTTTCTGCCGGTTAAGTTTTGGAGGGCTGATAACTTGTCCTGTGATAAAAAGCCTTCTGTTTCGACCGCCAAACCTTTCAGGGGAGCATTTGCCAGCGTTTGACACCATTTTTGAGTGAATTGCCAAAAGTCAGATTTATTCTGAAATTGTGACCCCCGGGGCTTAGGCATTTTTTCAAAAAAATCTTTTCCCTCCGGTTAAGTTGTGGAGGGCTGATTTCTTGTCCTGTGATAAAAAGCCTTCTGTTTCGACCGCCAAATCTTTTAGGGGAGCATTTGCAACCTTTTGGCACCATTTTTGAGTGAATTGCCAAAAGTCAGATTTTTGCTGAAATTGTGACCCCGGGGCTTAGGCATTTTTTCAAAAAATGTTTTTCCTCCGGTTAAGTTGTGGAGGGCTGATTTCTTGTCCTGTGATAAAAAGCCTTCTGTTTCGACCGCCAAACCTTTCAGGCGAGCATTTGCCACCGTTTGGCACCCTTTTTGAGTGAATTGCCAAAAGTCAGATTTTTGCTGAAATTGTGACCCCGGGACTTAGGCATTTTTTCAAAAAAATCTTTTTCCGCCGGTTAAGTTGTGGAGGGCTGATTTCTTGTCCTGTGATAAAAAGCCTTCTCTTTCGACCGCCAAACCTTTCAGGGGAGCATTTGCCACCGTTGGGCACCATTTTTGAGTGAATTGCCAAAAGTCAGATTTTTGCTGAAATTGTGACCCCGGGGCTTAGGGATTTTTTCAAAATAATCTTTTTGTGCCGGATAAGTTGTTGATGGCTGATTTCTTGTCCTGTGATAAAAAGCCTTCTGTTTCGACCGCCAAACCTTTCAGGGGAGCATTTGCAATCTTTTGGGACCATTTTTGAGTGAAATGCCAAAAGTCAGATTTTTACTAAAATTGTGACCCCGGGGCTTAGGGATTTTTTCAAAAAAATCTTTTTCCTCCGGTTAAGTTTTGGAGGGCTGATTTCTTGTACTGTGATAAAAAGCCTTCTGTTTCGATCGCCAAACCTTTCAGGGGAGCATTTGCCACCGTTTGGCACCATTTTTGAGTGAATTGCCAAAAGTCAGATTTTTGATGAAATTGTGACCCCGGGGCTTAGGGATTTTTTCAAAAAAATCTTTTTCCGCCGGTTAAGTTGTGGGGGTCTGATTTCTTGTCCTTTGATAAAAAGCCTTTTGTTTCGACCGCCAAACCTTTCAGGGGAGCATTTGCAATTTTTGGCACCATTTTTGAGTGAATTGCCAAAAGTCAGATTTTTGCTGAAATTGTGACCCCGGGCCTTAGGGATTTTTTCAAAAAAATATTTTTCTGCCGTTCAAGTTTTGGAGGGCTGATTTCTTGTCCTGTGTTAAAAAGCCTTCTGTTTCGACCGCCAAACCTTTCAGGGGAGCATTTGCCACCGTTTGGCACCCTTTTTGAGTGAATTGCCAAAAGTCAGATTTTTACTGAAATTGTGACCCCGGGACTTAGGCATTTTTTCAAAAAAATCTTTTTCCTCCAGTTAAGTTATGGAGGGCTGATTTCTTGTCCTGTGATAAAAAGCCTTCTGTTTCGACCGCCAAACCTTTCAGGGGAGCAATTGCAACCTTTTGGCACGATTTTTGAGTGAACTGCCAAAAGTCAGATTTTTTCTGAAACCGTGACCCCGGGGCTTAAGCATTTTTTCAAAAAAATCTTGTTCCGCCGGTTAAGTTGTGGGGGGCTGATTTCTTGTCCTGTGATAAAAAGCCTTCTCTTTCGACCGCCAAACCTTTCAGGGGAGCATTTGCCACCGTTTGGCACCATTTTTGAGTGAATTGCCAAAAGTCAGATTTTTTCTGAAATTTTGACGCCGGGGCTTAGGGATTTTTTCAAAAAAATCTTTTCCGCCAGTTAAGTTGTGGGGGGCTGATTTCTTATCCTGTGATAAAAAGCCTTCTGTTTTGACTGCCAAACCTTTCAGGGGAGCATTTGCAACCTTTTGGCACCATTTTTGAGTGAATTGCCAAAAGTCAGACTTTTACTCAAATTGTGACCCCGGGGCTTAGGCATTTTTTCAAAAAAATCTTTTTCCGCCGGTTAAGTTGTTGATGGCTAATTTCTTGTCCTGTGATAAAAAGCCTTCTGTTTCGATCGCCAAACCTTTCAGGGGAGAATTTGCAACCTTTTGTCACCATTTTCGAGTGAATTGCCAAAAGTCAGATTTTTACTGAAATTGTGACCCCGGTGCTTAGGCATTTTTTCAAAAAAATCTTTTTCCGCCGGTTAAGTTGTGGGGGTCTGATTTCTTGTCCTGTGATAAAAAGCCTTTTGTTTCGACCGCCAAACCTTTCAGGGGAGCATTTGCCACCGTTTGGCACCATTTTTGAGTGAATTGCCAAAAGTCAGATTTTTGCTGAAATTGTGACCCCGGGCCTTAGGGATTTTTTCAAAAAAATATTTTTCTGCCGTTCAAGTTTTGGAGGGCTGATTTCTTGTCCTGTGTTAAAAAGCCTTCTGTTTCGACCGCCAAACCTTTCAGGGGAGCATTTGCCACCGTTTGGCACCCTTTTTGAGTGAATTGCCAAAAGTCAGATTTTTACTGAAATTGTGACCCCGGGACTTAGGCATTTTTTCAAAAAAATCTTTTTCCTCCAGTTAAGTTATGGAGGGCTGATTTCTTGTCCTGTGATAAAAAGCCTTCTGTTTCGACCGCCAAACCTTTCAGGGGAGCAATTGCAACCTTTTGGCACGATTTTTGAGTGAACTGCCAAAAGTCAGATTTTTTCTGAAACCGTGACCCCGGGGCTTAAGCATTTTTTCAAAAAAATCTTGTTCCGCCGGTTAAGTTGTGGGGGGCTGATTTCTTGTCCTGTGATAAAAAGCCTTCTCTTTCGACCGCCAAACCTTTCAGGGGAGCATTTGCCACCGTTTGGCACCATTTTTGAGTGAATTGCCAAAAGTCAGATTTTTTCTGAAATTTTGACGCCGGGGCTTAGGGATTTTTTCAAAAAAATCTTTTCCGCCAGTTAAGTTGTGGGGGGCTGATTTCTTATCCTGTGATAAAAAGCCTTCTGTTTTGACTGCCAAACCTTTCAGGGGAGCATTTGCAACCTTTTGGCACCATTTTTGAGTGAATTGCCAAAAGTCAGACTTTTACTCAAATTGTGACCCCGGGGCTTAGGCATTTTTTCAAAAAAATCTTTTTCCGCCGGTTAAGTTGTTGATGGCTAATTTCTTGTCCTGTGATAAAAAGCCTTCTGTTTCGATCGCCAAACCTTTCAGGGGAGAATTTGCAACCTTTTGTCACCATTTTCGAGTGAATTGCCAAAAGTCAGATTTTTACTGAAATTGTGACCCCGGTGCTTAGGCATTTTTTCAAAAAAATCTTTTTCCGCCGGTTAAGTTGTGGGGGTCTGATTTCTTGTCCTGTGATAAAAAGCCTTTTGTTTCGACCGCCAAACCTTTCAGGGGAGCATTTGCCACCGTTTGGCACCATTTTTGAGTGAATTGCCAAAAGTCAGATTTTTGCTGAAATTGTGACCCCGGGCCTTAGGGATTTTTTCAAAAAAATATTTTTCTGCCGTTCAAGTTTTGGAGGGCTGATTTCTTGTCCTGTGTTAAAAAGCCTTCTGTTTCGACCGCCAAACCTTTCAGGGGAGCATTTGCCACCGTTTTGCACCATTTTTGAGTGAATTGCCAAAAGTCAGATTTTTTCTGAAATTTTGACGCCGGGGCTTAGGCATTTTTTCAAAAAAATCTTTTCCCTCCGGTTAAGTTGTGGAGGGCTGATTTCTTGTCCTGTGATAAAAAGCCTTCTGTTTCGAACGCCAAACCTTTCAGGGGAGCATTTGCCAACGTTTGGCACCCTTTTTGAGTGAATTGCCAAAAGTCAGATTTTTTCTGAAATTTTGACGCCGGGGCTTAGGGATTTTTTCAAAAAAATCTTTTTCCTCCGGTTAAGTTGTGGAGGGCTGATTTCTTCTCCTGTGATAAAAAGCCTTCTGTTTCGACCGCCAAACCTTTCAGGGGAGCATTTGCCACCGTTTGGCACCATTTTTGAGTGAATTGCCAAAAGTCAGATTTTTTCTGAAATTTTGACGCCGGGGCTTAGGGATTTTTTCAAAAAAATCTTTTCCGCCAGTTAAGTTGTGGGGGGCTGATTTCTTGTCCTGTGATAAAAAGCCTTCTGTTTCGACCGCCAAACCTTTCAGGGGAACATTTGCCACCGTTTGGCACCATTTTTGAGTGAATTGCCAAAAGTCAGATTTTTACTGAAATTGTGACCCCGGGGCTTAGGCATTTTTTCAAAAAAAATCTTTTTCCTCCGGTTAATTTGTGGAGGGCTGATTTCTTCTCCTGTGATAAAAAGCCTTCTGTTTCGACCGCCAAACCTTTCAGGGGACCATTTGCCACCGTTTGGCACCCTTTTTGAGTGAATTGCCAAAAGTCAGATTTTTGCTGAAATTGTGACCCCGGGACTTAGGCATTTTTTCAAAAAAATCTTTTTCCGCCGGTTAAGTTGTGGAGGGCTGATTTCTTGTCCTGCGATAAAAAGCCTTCTCTTTCGACCGCCAAACCTTTTAGGGGAGCATTTGCCACAGTTTGGCACCATTTTTGAGTGAATTGCCAAAAGTCAGATTTTTTCTGAAATTTTGACGCCGGGGCTTAGGCATTTTTTCAAAAAAATCTTCTTCCTCCGGTTAAGTTGTGGAGGGCTGATATCTTTTTCTGTGATAAAAAGCCTTCTGTTTCGACCGCCAAACCTTTCAGGGGAGCATTTGCAACCTTTTGGCACCATTTTTGAGTGAATTGCCAAAAGTCAGATTTTTGATCAAATTGTGACCCCGGGCCTTAGGCATTTTTTCAAAAAAATCTTTTTCCACCGGTTAAGTTGTGGGGGGCTGATTTCTTTTCCTGTGATAAAAAGCCTTCTGTTTCGACCGCCAAACCTTTCAGGGGAGCATTTGCAACTTTTTGGAACCATTTTTGAGTGAATTGCCAAAAGTCAGATTTTTACTGAAATTGTGACCCCGGGGCTTAGGCATTTTTTAAAAAAAATCTTTTTCTGCCGGATAAGTTGTTGACGGCTGATTTCTTGTCCTGTGATAAAAAGCCTTCTGTTTCCTTCGCCACAGGTTTCAGGGGAGCATTTGCAACCTTTTGGCACCATTTTTGAGTGAATTGCCAAAAGTCAGATTTTTACTGAAATTGTGACCCCGGGGCTTAGGCATTTTTTCAAAAAAATCTTTTTCCGCCGGTTAAGTTGTGGAGGGCTGATAACTTGTCCTGTGATAAAAAGCCTTCTGTTTCGACCGCCAAACCTTTCAGGGGAGCATTTGCCAGCGTTTGACACCATTTTTGAGTGAATTGCCAAAAGTCAGATTTATTCTGAAATTGTGACCCCCGGGGCTTAGGCATTTTTTCAAAAAAATCTTTTCCCTCCGGTTAAGTTGTGGAGGGCTGATTTCTTGTCCTGTGATAAAAAGCCTTCTGTTTCGACCGCCAAACCTTTTAGGGGAGCATTTGCAACCTTTTGGCACCATTTTTGAGTGAATTGCCAAAAGTCAGATTTTTGCTGAAATTGTGACCCCGGGGCTTAGGCATTTTTTCAAAAAATCTTTTTCCGCCGGTTAAGTTGTGGGGGGCTGCTTTCTTCTCCTGTGATAAAAAGCCTTCTATTTCGACCGCCAAACCTTTCAGGGGAGCATTTGCCACCGTTGGGCACCATTTTTGAGTGAATTGCCAAAAGTCAGATTTTTGATCAAATTGTGACCCCGGGCCTTAGGCATTTTTTCAAAAAAATCTTTTTCTGCCGGTTAAGTTTTGGAGGGCTGATTTCTTCTCCTGTGATAAAAAGCCTTCTGTTTCGACCGCCAAACCTTTCAGGGGAGCATTTGCCAGCGTTTGACACCATTTTTGAGTGAATTGCCAAAAGTCAGATTTATTCTGAAATTGTGACCCCCGGGGCTTAGGCATTTTTTCAAAAAAATCTTTTCCCTCCGGTTAAGTTGTGGAGGGCTGATTTCTTCTCCTGTGATAAAAAGCCTTCTGTTTCGACCGCCAAACCTTTCAGGGGAGCATTTGCCACCGTTTGGCACCATTTTTGAGTGAATTGCCAAAAGTCAGATTTTTTCTGAAATTTTGACGCCGGGGCTTAGGGATTTTTTCAAAAAAATCTTTTCCGCCAGTTAAGTTGTGGGGGGCTGATTTCTTGTCCTGTGATAAAAAGCCTTCTGTTTCGACCGCCAAACCTTTCAGGGGAACATTTGCCACCGTTTGGCACCATTTTTGAGTGAATTGCCAAAAGTCAGATTTTTACTGAAATTGTGACCCCGGGGCTTAGGCATTTTTTCAAAAAAAATCTTTTTCCTCCGGTTAATTTGTGGAGGGCTGATTTCTTCTCCTGTGATAAAAAGCCTTCTGTTTCGACCGCCAAACCTTTCAGGGGACCATTTGCCACCGTTTGGCACCCTTTTTGAGTGAATTGCCAAAAGTCAGATTTTTGCTGAAATTGTGACCCCGGGACTTAGGCATTTTTTCAAAAAAATCTTTTTCCGCCGGTTAAGTTGTGGAGGGCTGATTTCTTGTCCTGCGATAAAAAGCCTTCTCTTTCGACCGCCAAACCTTTTAGGGGAGCATTTGCCACAGTTTGGCACCATTTTTGAGTGAATTGCCAAAAGTCAGATTTTTTCTGAAATTTTGACGCCGGGGCTTAGGCATTTTTTCAAAAAAATCTTCTTCCTCCGGTTAAGTTGTGGAGGGCTGATATCTTTTTCTGTGATAAAAAGCCTTCTGTTTCGACCGCCAAACCTTTCAGGGGAGCATTTGCAACCTTTTGGCACCATTTTTGAGTGAATTGCCAAAAGTCAGATTTTTGATCAAATTGTGACCCCGGGCCTTAGGCATTTTTTCAAAAAAATCTTTTTCTGCCGGTTAAGTTTTGGAGGGCTGATAACTTGTCCTGTGATAAAAAGCCTTCTGTTTCGACCGCCAAACCTTTCAGGGGAGCATTTGCAACCTTTTGGCACCATTTTTGAGTGAATTGCCAAAAGTCAGATTTTTTCTGAAATTTTGACGCCGGGGCTTAGGGATTTTTTCAAAAAAATCTTTTTCCTCCGGTTAAGTTGTGGAGGGCTGATTTCTTCTCCTGTGATAAAAAGCCTTCTGTTTCGACCGCCAAACCTTTCAGGGGAGCATTTGCCACCGTTTGGCACCATTTTTGAGTGAATTGCCAAAAGTCAGATTTTTTCTGAAATTTTGACGCCGGGGCTTAGGGATTTTTTCAAAAAAATCTTTTCCGCCAGTTAAGTTGTGGGGGGCTGATTTCTTGTCCTGTGATAAAAAGCCTTCTGTTTCGACCGCCAAACCTTTCAGGGGAACATTTGCCACCGTTTGGCACCATTTTTGAGTGAATTGCCAAAAGTCAGATTTTTACTGAAATTGTGACCCCGGGGCTTAGGCATTTTTTCAAAAAAAATCTTTTTCCTCCGGTTAATTTGTGGAGGGCTGATTTCTTCTCCTGTGATAAAAAGCCTTCTGTTTCGACCGCCAAACCTTTCAGGGGACCATTTGCCACCGTTTGGCACCCTTTTTGAGTGAATTGCCAAAAGTCAGATTTTTGCTGAAATTGTGACCCCGGGACTTAGGCATTTTTTCAAAAAAATCTTTTTCCGCCGGTTAAGTTGTGGAGGGCTGATTTCTTGTCCTGCGATAAAAAGCCTTCTCTTTCGACCGCCAAACCTTTTAGGGGAGCATTTGCCACAGTTTGGCACCATTTTTGAGTGAATTGCCAAAAGTCAGATTTTTTCTGAAATTTTGACGCCGGGGCTTAGGCATTTTTTCAAAAAAATCTTCTTCCTCCGGTTAAGTTGTGGAGGGCTGATATCTTTTTCTGTGATAAAAAGCCTTCTGTTTCGACCGCCAAACCTTTCAGGGGAGCATTTGCAACCTTTTGGCACCATTTTTGAGTGAATTGCCAAAAGTCAGATTTTTGATCAAATTGTGACCCCGGGCCTTAGGCATTTTTTCAAAAAAATCTTTTTCCACCGGTTAAGTTGTGGGGGGCTGATTTCTTTTCCTGTGATAAAAAGCCTTCTGTTTCGACCGCCAAACCTTTCAGGGGAGCATTTGCAACCGTTTGGAACCATTTTTGAGTGAATTGCCAAAAGTCAGATTTTTACTGAAATTGTGACCCCGGGGCTTAGGCATTTTTTAAAAAAAATCTTTTTCTGCCGGATAAGTTGTTGACGGCTGATTTCTTGTCCTGTGATAAAAAGCCTTCTGTTTCCTTCGCCACAGGTTTCAGGGGAGCATTTGCAACCTTTTGGCACCATTTTTGAGTGAATTGCCAAAAGTCAGATTTTTGCTGAAATTGTGACCCCGGGACTTAGGCATTTTTTCAAAAAAATCTTTTTCTGCCGGTTAAGTTTTGGAGGGCTGATAACTTGTCCTGTGATAAAAAGCCTTCTGTTTCGACCGCCAAACCTTTCAGGGGAGCATTTGCCAGCGTTTGACACCATTTTTGAGTGAATTGCCAAAAGTCAGATTTATTCTGAAATTGTGACCCCCGGGGCTTAGGCATTTTTTCAAAAAAATCTTTTCCCTCCGGTTAAGTTGTGGAGGGCTGATTTCTTGTCCTGTGATAAAAAGCCTTCTGTTTCGACCGCCAAACCTTTTAGGGGAGCATTTGCAACCTTTTGGCACCATTTTTGAGTGAATTGCCAAAAGTCAGATTTTTGCTGAAATTGTGACCCCGGGGCTTAGGCATTTTTTCAAAAAATCTTTTTCCGCCGGTTAAGTTGTGGGGGGCTGCTTTCTTCTCCTGTGATAAAAAGCCTTCTATTTCGACCGCCAAACCTTTCAGGGGAGCATTTGCCACCGTTGGGCACCATTTTTGAGTGAATTGCCAAAAGTCAGATTTTTTCTGAAATTGTGACCCCGGGGCTTAGGCATTTTTTCAAAAAATCTTTTTCCGCCGTTTAAGTTGTGGGGGGCTGATTTCTTCTCCTGTGATAAAAAGCCTTCTGTTTCGACCGCCAAACCTTTCAGGGGAGCATTTGCCACAGTTTGGCACCATTTTTGAGTGAATTGCCCAAAGTCAGATTTTTTCTGAAATTTTGACGCCGGGGCTTAGGCATTTTTTCAAAAAAATCTTCTTCCTCCGGTTAAGTTGTGGAGGGCTGATATCTTTTTCTGTGATAAAAAGCCTTCTGTTTCGACCGCCAAACCTTTCAGGGGAGCATTTGCAACCTTTTGGCACCATTTTTGAGTGAATTGCCAAAAGTCAGATTTTTGATCAAATTGTGACCCCGGGCCTTAGGCATTTTTTCAAAAAAATCTTTTTCCACCGGTTAAGTTGTGGGGGGCTGATTTCTTTTCCTGTGATAAAAAGCCTTCTGTTTCGACCGCCAAACCTTTCAGGGGAGCATTTGCAACTTTTTGGAACCATTTTTGAGTGAATTGCCAAAAGTCAGATTTTTACTGAAATTGTGACCCCGGGGCTTAGGCATTTTTTAAAAAAAATCTTTTTCTGCCGGATAAGTTGTTGACGGCTGATTTCTTGTCCTGTGATAAAAAGCCTTCTGTTTCCTTCGCCACAGGTTTCAGGGGAGCATTTGCAACCTTTTGGCACCATTTTTGAGTGAATTGCCAAAAGTCAGATTTTTACTGAAATTGTGACCCCGGGGCTTAGGCATTTTTTCAAAAAAATCTTTTCCCTCCGGTTAAGTTGTGGAGGGCTGATTTCTTCTCCTGTGATAAAAAGCCTTCTGTTTCGACCGCCAAACCTTTCAGGGGAGCATTTGCCACCGTTTGGCACCATTTTTGAGTGAATTGCCAAAAGTCAGATTTTTTCTGAAATTTTGACGCCGGGGCTTAGGGATTTTTTCAAAAAAATCTTTTCCGCCAGTTAAGTTGTGGGGGGCTGATTTCTTGTCCTGTGATAAAAAGCCTTCTGTTTCGACCGCCAAACCTTTCAGGGGAACATTTGCCACCGTTTGGCACCATTTTTGAGTGAATTGCCAAAAGTCAGATTTTTACTGAAATTGTGACCCCGGGGCTTAGGCATTTTTTCAAAAAAAATCTTTTTCCTCCGGTTAATTTGTGGAGGGCTGATTTCTTCTCCTGTGATAAAAAGCCTTCTGTTTCGACCGCCAAACCTTTCAGGGGACCATTTGCCACCGTTTGGCACCCTTTTTGAGTGAATTGCCAAAAGTCAGATTTTTGCTGAAATTGTGACCCCGGGACTTAGGCATTTTTTCAAAAAAATCTTTTTCCGCCGGTTAAGTTGTGGAGGGCTGATTTCTTGTCCTGCGATAAAAAGCCTTCTCTTTCGACCGCCAAACCTTTTAGGGGAGCATTTGCCACAGTTTGGCACCATTTTTGAGTGAATTGCCAAAAGTCAGATTTTTTCTGAAATTTTGACGCCGGGGCTTAGGCATTTTTTCAAAAAAATCTTCTTCCTCCGGTTAAGTTGTGGAGGGCTGATATCTTTTTCTGTGATAAAAAGCCTTCTGTTTCGACCGCCAAACCTTTCAGGGGAGCATTTGCAACCTTTTGGCACCATTTTTGAGTGAATTGCCAAAAGTCAGATTTTTGATCAAATTGTGACCCCGGGCCTTAGGCATTTTTTCAAAAAAATCTTTTTCTGCCGGTTAAGTTTTGGAGGGCTGATAACTTGTCCTGTGATAAAAAGCCTTCTGTTTCGACCGCCAAACCTTTCAGGGGAGCATTTGCAACCTTTTGGCACCATTTTTGAGTGAATTGCCAAAAGTCAGATTTTTTCTGAAATTTTGACGCCGGGGCTTAGGGATTTTTTCAAAAAAATCTTTTTCCTCCGGTTAAGTTGTGGAGGGCTGATTTCTTCTCCTGTGATAAAAAGCCTTCTGTTTCGACCGCCAAACCTTTCAGGGGAGCATTTGCCACCGTTTGGCACCATTTTTGAGTGAATTGCCAAAAGTCAGATTTTTTCTGAAATTTTGACGCCGGGGCTTAGGGATTTTTTCAAAAAAATCTTTTCCGCCAGTTAAGTTGTGGGGGGCTGATTTCTTGTCCTGTGATAAAAAGCCTTCTGTTTCGACCGCCAAACCTTTCAGGGGAACATTTGCCACCGTTTGGCACCATTTTTGAGTGAATTGCCAAAAGTCAGATTTTTACTGAAATTGTGACCCCGGGGCTTAGGCATTTTTTCAAAAAAAATCTTTTTCCTCCGGTTAATTTGTGGAGGGCTGATTTCTTCTCCTGTGATAAAAAGCCTTCTGTTTCGACCGCCAAACCTTTCAGGGGACCATTTGCCACCGTTTGGCACCCTTTTTGAGTGAATTGCCAAAAGTCAGATTTTTGCTGAAATTGTGACCCCGGGACTTAGGCATTTTTTCAAAAAAATCTTTTTCCGCCGGTTAAGTTGTGGAGGGCTGATTTCTTGTCCTGCGATAAAAAGCCTTCTCTTTCGACCGCCAAACCTTTTAGGGGAGCATTTGCCACAGTTTGGCACCATTTTTGAGTGAATTGCCAAAAGTCAGATTTTTTCTGAAATTTTGACGCCGGGGCTTAGGCATTTTTTCAAAAAAATCTTCTTCCTCCGGTTAAGTTGTGGAGGGCTGATATCTTTTTCTGTGATAAAAAGCCTTCTGTTTCGACCGCCAAACCTTTCAGGGGAGCATTTGCAACCTTTTGGCACCATTTTTGAGTGAATTGCCAAAAGTCAGATTTTTGATCAAATTGTGACCCCGGGCCTTAGGCATTTTTTCAAAAAAATCTTTTTCCACCGGTTAAGTTGTGGGGGGCTGATTTCTTTTCCTGTGATAAAAAGCCTTCTGTTTCGACCGCCAAACCTTTCAGGGGAGCATTTGCAACCGTTTGGAACCATTTTTGAGTGAATTGCCAAAAGTCAGATTTTTACTGAAATTGTGACCCCGGGGCTTAGGCATTTTTTAAAAAAAATCTTTTTCTGCCGGATAAGTTGTTGACGGCTGATTTCTTGTCCTGTGATAAAAAGCCTTCTGTTTCCTTCGCCACAGGTTTCAGGGGAGCATTTGCAACCTTTTGGCACCATTTTTGAGTGAATTGCCAAAAGTCAGATTTTTGCTGAAATTGTGACCCCGGGACTTAGGCATTTTTTCAAAAAAATCTTTTTCTGCCGGTTAAGTTTTGGAGGGCTGATAACTTGTCCTGTGATAAAAAGCCTTCTGTTTCGACCGCCAAACCTTTCAGGGGAGCATTTGCCAGCGTTTGACACCATTTTTGAGTGAATTGCCAAAAGTCAGATTTATTCTGAAATTGTGACCCCCGGGGCTTAGGCATTTTTTCAAAAAAATCTTTTCCCTCCGGTTAAGTTGTGGAGGGCTGATTTCTTGTCCTGTGATAAAAAGCCTTCTGTTTCGACCGCCAAACCTTTTAGGGGAGCATTTGCAACCTTTTGGCACCATTTTTGAGTGAATTGCCAAAAGTCAGATTTTTGCTGAAATTGTGACCCCGGGGCTTAGGCATTTTTTCAAAAAATCTTTTTCCGCCGGTTAAGTTGTGGGGGGCTGCTTTCTTCTCCTGTGATAAAAAGCCTTCTATTTCGACCGCCAAACCTTTCAGGGGAGCATTTGCCACCGTTGGGCACCATTTTTGAGTGAATTGCCAAAAGTCAGATTTTTTCTGAAATTGTGACCCCGGGGCTTAGGCATTTTTTCAAAAAATCTTTTTCCGCCGTTTAAGTTGTGGGGGGCTGATTTCTTCTCCTGTGATAAAAAGCCTTCTGTTTCGACCGCCAAACCTTTCAGGGGAGCATTTGCCACAGTTTGGCACCATTTTTGAGTGAATTGCCCAAAGTCAGATTTTTTCTGAAATTTTGACGCCGGGGCTTAGGCATTTTTTCAAAAAAATCTTCTTCCTCCGGTTAAGTTGTGGAGGGCTGATATCTTTTTCTGTGATAAAAAGCCTTCTGTTTCGACCGCCAAACCTTTCAGGGGAGCATTTGCAACCTTTTGGCACCATTTTTGAGTGAATTGCCAAAAGTCAGATTTTTGATCAAATTGTGACCCCGGGCCTTAGGCATTTTTTCAAAAAAATCTTTTTCCACCGGTTAAGTTGTGGGGGGCTGATTTCTTTTCCTGTGATAAAAAGCCTTCTGTTTCGACCGCCAAACCTTTCAGGGGAGCATTTGCAACTTTTTGGAACCATTTTTGAGTGAATTGCCAAAAGTCAGATTTTTACTGAAATTGTGACCCCGGGGCTTAGGCATTTTTTAAAAAAAATCTTTTTCTGCCGGATAAGTTGTTGACGGCTGATTTCTTGTCCTGTGATAAAAAGCCTTCTGTTTCCTTCGCCACAGGTTTCAGGGGAGCATTTGCAACCTTTTGGCACCATTTTTGAGTGAATTGCCAAAAGTCAGATTTTTACTGAAATTGTGACCCCGGGGCTTAGGCATTTTTTCAAAAAAATCTTTTTCCGCCGGTTAAGTTGTGGAGGGCTGATTTCTTCTCCTGTGATAAAAAGCCTTCTGTTTCGACCGCCAAACCTTTCAGGGGACCATTTGCCACCGTTTGGCACCCTTTTTGAGTGAATTGCCAAAAGTCAGATTTTTGCTGAAATTGTGACCCCGGGACTTAGGCATTTTTTCAAAAAAATCTTTTTCCGCCGGTTAAGTTGTGGAGGGCTGATTTCTTGTCCTGCGATAAAAAGCCTTCTCTTTCGACCGCCAAACCTTTTAGGGGAGCATTTGCCACAGTTTGGCACCATTTTTGAGTGAATTGCCAAAAGTCAGATTTTTTCTGAAATTTTGACGCCGGGGCTTAGGCATTTTTTCAAAAAAATCTTCTTCCTCCGGTTAAGTTGTGGAGGGCTGATATCTTTTTCTGTGATAAAAAGCCTTCTGTTTCGACCGCCAAACCTTTCAGGGGAGCATTTGCAACCTTTTGGCACCATTTTTGAGTGAATTGCCAAAAGTCAGATTTTTGATGAAATTGTGACCCCGGGCCTTAGGCATTTTTTCAAAAAAATCTTTTTCCACCGGTTAAGTTGTGGGGGGCTGATTTCTTTTCCTGTGATAAAAAGCCTTCTGTTTCGACCGCCAAACCTTTCAGGGGAGCATTTGCAACCTTTTGGAACCATTTTTGAGTGAATTGCCAAAAGTCAGATTTTTACTGAAATTGTGACCCCGGGGCTTAGGCATTTTTTAAAAAAAATCTTTTTCTGCCGGATAAGTTGTTGACGGCTGATTTCTTGTCCTGTGATAAAAAGCCTTCTGTTTCCTTCGCCACAGGTTTCAGGGGAGCATTTGCAACCTTTTGGCACCATTTTTGAGTGAATTGCCAAAAGTCAGATTTTTGCTGAAATTGTGACCCCGGGACTTAGGCATTTTTTCAAAAAAATCTTTTTCTGCCGGTTAAGTTTTGGAGGGCTGATAACTTGTCCTGTGATAAAAAGCCTTCTGTTTCGACCGCCAAACCTTTCAGGGGAGCATTTGCCAGCGTTTGACACCATTTTTGAGTGAATTGCCAAAAGTCAGATTTATTCTGAAATTTTGACGCCGGGGCTTAGGGATTTTTTCAAAAAAATCTTTTCCGCCAGTTAAGTTGTGGGGGGCTGATTTCTTGTCCTGTGATAAAAAGCCTTCTGTTTCGACCGCCAAACCTTTTAGGGGAGCATTTGCAACCTTTTGGCACCATTTTTGAGTGAATTGCCAAAAGTCAGATTTTTGCTGAAATTGTGACCCCGGGGCTTAGGCATTTTTTCAAAAAATCTTTTTCCGCGGGTTAAGTTGTGGGGGGCTGCTTTCTTCTCCTGTGATAAAAAGCCTTCTATTTCGACCGCCAAACCTTTCAGGGGAGCATTTGCCACCGTTGGGCACCATTTTTGAGTGAATTGCCAAAAGTCAGATTTTTTCTGAAATTGTGACCCCGGGGCTTAGGCATTTTTTCAAAAAATCTTTTTCCGCCGTTTAAGTTGTGGGGGGCTGATTTCTTCTCCTGTGATAAAAAGCCTTCTGTTTCGACCGCCAAACCTTTCAGGGGAGCATTTGCCACCGTTTGGCACCCTTTTTGAGTGAATTGCCAAAAGTCAGATTTATTCTGAAATTGTGAGCACGGGGCTTAAGCATTTTTTCAAAAAAATGTTTTTCCTCCGGTTAAGTTGTGGAGGGCTGATTTCTTGTCCTGTGATAAAAAGCCTTCTGTTTCGACCGCCAAACCTTTCAGGCGAGCATTTGCCACCGTTTGGCACCCTTTTTGAGTGAATTGCCAAAAGTCAGATTTTTGCTGAAATTGTGACCCCGGGACTTAGGCATTTTTTCAAAAAAATCTTTTTCCGCCGGTTAAGTTGTGGAGGGCTGATTTCTTGTCCTGTGATAAAAAGCCTTCTCTTTCGACCGCCAAACCTTTCAGGGGAGCATTTGCCACCGTTGGGCACCATTTTTGAGTGAATTGCCAAAAGTCAGATTTTTGCTGAAATTGTGACCCCGGGGCTTAGGGATTTTTTCAAAATAATCTTTTTGTGCCGGATAAGTTGTTGATGGCTGATTTCTTGTCCTGTGATAAAAAGCCTTCTGTTTCGACCGCCAAACCTTTCAGGGGAGCATTTGCAATCTTTTGGGACCATTTTTGAGTGAAATGCCAAAAGTCAGATTTTTACTGAAATTGTGACCCCGGGGCTTAGGGATTTTTTCAAAAAAAATCTTTTTCCTCCGGTTAAGTTTTGGAGGGCTGATTTCTTGTACTGTGATAAAAAGCCTTCTGTTTCGATCGCCAAACCTTTCAGGGGAGCATTTGCCACCGTTTGGCACCATTTTTGAGTGAATTGCCAAAAGTCAGATTTTTGATGAAATTGTGACCCCGGGGCTTAGGGATTTTTTCAAAAAAATCTTTTTCCGCCGGTTAAGTTGTGGGGGTCTGATTTCTTGTCCTTTGATAAAAAGCCTTTTGTTTCGACCCCAAACCTTTCAGGGGAGCATTTGCAATTTTTGGCACCATTTTTGAGTGAATTACCAAAAGTCAGATTTTTGCTGAAATTGTGACCCCGGGCCTTAGGGATTTTTTCAAAAAAATATTTTTCTGCCGTTCAAGTTTTGGAGGGCTGATTTCTTGTCCTGTTTTAAAAAGCCTTCTGTTTCGACCGCCAAACCTTTCAGGGGAGCATTTGCCACCGTTTGGCACCCTTTTTGAGTGAATTGCCAAAAGTCAGATTTTTTCTGAAATTGTGACCCCGGGACTTAGGCATTTTTTCAAAAAAATCTTTTTCCTCCAGTTAAGTTATGGAGGGCTGATTTCTTGTCCTGTGATAAAAAGCCTTCTGTTTCGACCGCCAAACCTTTCAGGGGAGCAATTGCAACCTTTTGGCACGATTTTTGAGTGAACTGCCAAAAGTCAGATTTTTTCTGAAACCGTGACCCCGGGGCTTAAGCATTTTTTCAAAAAAATCTTTTTCCGCCGGTTAAGTTGTGGGGGGCTGATTTCTTGTCCTGTGATAAAAAGCCTTCTGTTTCGACCGCCAAACCTTTCAGGGGAGCATTTGCCACCGTTTGGCACCATTTTTGAGTGAATTGCCAAAAGTCAGATTTTTGCTGAAATTGTGACCCCGGGCCTTAGGGATTTTTTCAAAAAAATATTTTTCTGCCGTTCAAGTTTTGGAGGGCTGATTTCTTGTCCTGTGTTAAAAAGCCTTCTGTTTCGACCGCCAAACCTTTCAGGGGAGCATTTGCCACCGTTTTGCACCATTTTTGAGTGAATTGCCAAAAGTCAGATTTTTTCTGAAATTTTGACGCCGGGGCTTAGGCATTTTTTCAAAAAAATCTTTTCCCTCCGGTTAAGTTGTGGAGGGCTGATTTCTTGTCCTGTGATAAAAAGCCTTCTGTTTCGAACGCCAAACCTTTCAGGGGAGCATTTGCCAACGTTTGGCACCCTTTTTGAGTGAATTGCCAAAAGTCAGATTTTTTCTGAAATTTTGACGCCGGGGCTTAGGGATTTTTTCAAAAAAATCTTTTTCCTCCGGTTAAGTTGTGGAGGGCTGATTTCTTCTCCTGTGATAAAAAGCCTTCTGTTTCGACCGCCAAACCTTTCAGGGGAGCATTTGCCACCGTTTGGCACCATTTTTGAGTGAATTGCCAAAAGTCAGATTTTTTCTGAAATTTTGACGCCGGGGCTTAGGGATTTTTTCAAAAAAATCTTTTCCGCCAGTTAAGTTGTGGGGGGCTGATTTCTTGTCCTGTGATAAAAAGCCTTCTGTTTCGACCGCCAAACCTTTCAGGGGAACATTTGCCACCGTTTGGCACCATTTTTGAGTGAATTGCCAAAAGTCAGATTTTTACTGAAATTGTGACCCCGGGGCTTAGGCATTTTTTCAAAAAAAATCTTTTTCCTCCGGTTAATTTGTGGAGGGCTGATTTCTTCTCCTGTGATAAAAAGCCTTCTGTTTCGACCGCCAAACCTTTCAGGGGACCATTTGCCACCGTTTGGCACCCTTTTTGAGTGAATTACCAAAAGTCAGATTTTTGCTGAAATTGTGACCCCGGGACTTAGGCATTTTTTCAAAAAAATCTTTTTCCGCCGGTTAAGTTGTGGAGGGCTGATTTCTTGTCCTGCGATAAAAAGCCTTCTCTTTCGACCGCCAAACCTTTTAGGGGAGCATTTGCCACAGTTTGGCACCATTTTTGAGTGAATTGCCAAAAGTCAGATTTTTTCTGAAATTTTGACGCCGGGGCTTAGGCATTTTTTCAAAAAAATCTTCTTCCTCCGGTTAAGTTGTGGAGGGCTGATATCTTTTTCTGTGATAAAAAGCCTTCTGTTTCGACCGCCAAACCTTTCAGGGGAGCATTTGCAACCTTTTGGCACCATTTTTGAGTGAATTGCCAAAAGTCAGATTTTTGATCAAATTGTGACCCCGGGCCTTAGGCATTTTTTCAAAAAAATCTTTTTCCACCGGTTAAGTTGTGGGGGGCTGATTTCTTTTCCTGTGATAAAAAGCCTTCTGTTTCGACCGCCAAACCTTTCAGGGGAGCATTTGCAACTTTTTGGAACCATTTTTGAGTGAATTGCCAAAAGTCAGATTTTTACTGAAATTGTGACCCCGGGGCTTAGGCATTTTTTAAAAAAAATCTTTTTCTGCCGGATAAGTTGTTGACGGCTGATTTCTTGTCCTGTGATAAAAAGCCTTCTGTTTCCTTCGCCACAGGTTTCAGGGGAGCATTTGCAACCTTTTGGCACCATTTTTGAGTGAATTGCCAAAAGTCAGATTTTTACTGAAATTGTGACCCCGGGGCTTAGGCATTTTTTCAAAAAAATCTTTTTCCGCCGGTTAAGTTGTGGAGGGCTGATAACTTGTCCTGTGATAAAAAGCCTTCTGTTTCGACCGCCAAACCTTTCAGGGGAGCATTTGCCAGCGTTTGACACCATTTTTGAGTGAATTGCCAAAAGTCAGATTTATTCTGAAATTGTGACCCCCGGGGCTTAGGCATTTTTTCAAAAAAATCTTTTCCCTCCGGTTAAGTTGTGGAGGGCTGATTTCTTGTCCTGTGATAAAAAGCCTTCTGTTTCGACCGCCAAACCTTTTAGGGGAGCATTTGCAACCTTTTGGCACCATTTTTGAGTGAATTGCCAAAAGTCAGATTTTTGCTGAAATTGTGACCCCGGGGCTTAGGCATTTTTTCAAAAAATCTTTTTCCGCCGGTTAAGTTGTGGGGGGCTGCTTTCTTCTCCTGTGATAAAAAGCCTTCTATTTCGACCGCCAAACCTTTCAGGGGAGCATTTGCCACCGTTGGGCACCATTTTTGAGTGAATTGCCAAAAGTCAGATTTTTTCTGAAATTGTGACCCCGGGGCTTAGGCATTTTTTCAAAAAATCTTTTTCCGCCGTTTAAGTTGTGGGGGGCTGATTTCTTCTCCTGTGATAAAAAGCCTTCTGTTTCGACCGCCAAACCTTTCAGGGGAGCATTTGCCACAGTTTGGCACCATTTTTGAGTGAATTGCCCAAAGTCAGATTTTTTCTGAAATTGTGACCCCGGGCCTTAGGGATTTTTTCAAAAAAATATTTTTCTGCCGTTCAAGTTTTGGAGGGCTGATTTCTTGTCCTGTGTTAAAAAGCCTTCTGTTTCGACCGCCAAACCTTTCAGGGGAGCATTTGCCACCGTTTTGCACCATTTTTGAGTGAATTGCCAAAAGTCAGATTTTTTCTGAAATTTTGACGCCGGGGCTTAGGCATTTTTTCAAAAAAATCTTTTCCCTCCGGTTAAGTTGTGGAGGGCTGATTTCTTGTCCTGTGATAAAAAGCCTTCTGTTTCGAACGCCAAACCTTTCAGGGGAGCATTTGCCAACGTTTGGCACCCTTTTTGAGTGAATTGCCAAAAGTCAGATTTTTTCTGAAATTTTGACGCCGGGGCTTAGGGATTTTTTCAAAAAAATCTTTTTCCTCCGGTTAAGTTGTGGAGGGCTGATTTCTTCTCCTGTGATAAAAAGCCTTCTGTTTCGACCGCCAAACCTTTCAGGGGAGCATTTGCCACCGTTTGGCACCATTTTTGAGTGAATTGCCAAAAGTCAGATTTTTTCTGAAATTTTGACGCCGGGGCTTAGGGATTTTTTCAAAAAAATCTTTTCCGCCAGTTAAGTTGTGGGGGGCTGATTTCTTGTCCTGTGATAAAAAGCCTTCTGTTTCGACCGCCAAACCTTTCAGGGGAACATTTGCCACCGTTTGGCACCATTTTTGAGTGAATTGCCAAAAGTCAGATTTTTACTGAAATTGTGACCCCGGGGCTTAGGCATTTTTTCAAAAAAAATCTTTTTCCTCCGGTTAATTTGTGGAGGGCTGATTTCTTCTCCTGTGATAAAAAGCCTTCTGTTTCGACCGCCAAACCTTTCAGGGGACCATTTGCCACCGTTTGGCACCCTTTTTGAGTGAATTGCCAAAAGTCAGATTTTTGCTGAAATTGTGACCCCGGGACTTAGGCATTTTTTCAAAAAAATCTTTTTCCGCCGGTTAAGTTGTGGAGGGCTGATTTCTTGTCCTGCGATAAAAAGCCTTCTCTTTCGACCGCCAAACCTTTTAGGGGAGCATTTGCCACAGTTTGGCACCATTTTTGAGTGAATTGCCAAAAGTCAGATTTTTTCTGAAATTTTGACGCCGGGGCTTAGGCATTTTTTCAAAAAAATCTTCTTCCTCCGGTTAAGTTGTGGAGGGCTGATATCTTTTTCTGTGATAAAAAGCCTTCTGTTTCGACCGCCAAACCTTTCAGGGGAGCATTTGCAACCTTTTGGCACCATTTTTGAGTGAATTGCCAAAAGTCAGATTTTTGATCAAATTGTGACCCCGGGCCTTAGGCGTTTTTTCAAAAAAATCTTTTTCCACCGGTTAAGTTGTGGGGGGCTGATTTCTTTTCCTGTGATAAAAAGCCTTCTGTTTCGACCACCAAACCTTTCAGGGGAGCATTTGCAACTTTTTGGAACCATTTATGAGTGAATTGCCAAAAGTCAGATTTTTACTGAAATTGTGACCCCGGGGCTTAGGCATTTTTTAAAAAAAATCTTTTTCTGCCGGATAAGTTGTTGACGGCTGATTTCTTGTCCTGTGATAAAAAGCCTTCTGTTTCCTTCGCCACAGGTTTCAGGGGAGCATTTGCAACCTTTTGGCACCATTTTTGAGTGAATTGCCAAAAGTCAGATTTTTACTGAAATTGTGACCCCGGGGCTTAGGCATTTTTTCAAAAAAATCTTTTTCCGCCGGTTAAGGTGTGGGGGGCTGATTTCTTGTCCTGTGATAAAAAGCCTTCTGTTTCGACCGCCAAACCTTTCAGGGGAGCATTTGCCACCGTTGGGCACCATTTTTGAGTGAATTGCCAAAAGTCAGATTTTTGCTGAAATTGTGACCCCGGGGCTTAGGGATTTTTTCAAAATAATCTTTTTGTGCCGGATAAGTTGTTGATGGCTGATTTCTTGTCCTGTGATAAAAAGCCTTCTGTTTCGACCGCCAAACCTTTCAGGGGAGCATTTGCAATCTTTTGGGACCATTTTTGAGTGAAATGCCAAAAGTCAGATTTTTACTGAAATTGTGACCCCGGGGCTTAGGGATTTTTTCAAAAAAATCTTTTTCCTCCGGTTAAGTTTTGGAGGGCTGATTTCTTGTACTGTGATAAAAAGCCTTTTGTTTCGACCCCAAACCTTTCAGGGGAGCATTTGCAATTTTTGGCACCATTTTTGAGTGAATTACCAAAAGTCAGATTTTTGCTGAAATTGTGACCCCGGGCCTTAGGGATTTTTTCAAAAAAATATTTTTCTGCCGTTCAAGTTTTGGAGGGCTGATTTCTTGTCCTGTTTTAAAAAGCCTTCTGTTTCGACCGCCAAACCTTTCAGGGGAGCATTTGCCACCGTTTGGCACCCTTTTTGAGTGAATTGCCAAAAGTCAGATTTTTTCTGAAATTGTGACCCCCGGGACTTAGGCATTTTTTCAAAAAAATCTTTTTCCTCCAGTTAAGTTATGGAGGGCTGATTTCTTGTCCTGTGATAAAAAGCCTTCTGTTTCGACCGCCAAACCTTTCAGGGGAGCAATTGCAACCTTTTGGCACGATTTTTGAGTGAACTGCCAAAAGTCAGATTTTTTCTGAAACCGTGACCCCGGGGCTTAAGCATTTTTTCAAAAAAATCTTGTTCCGCCGGTTAAGTTGTGGGGGGCTGATTTCTTGTCCTGTGATAAAAAGCCTTCTCTTTCGACCGCCAAACCTTTCAGGGGAGCATTTGCCACCGTTTGGCACCATTTTTGAGTGAATTGCCAAAAGTCAGATTTTTGCTGAAATTGTGACCCCGGGCCTTAGGGATTTTTTCAAAAAAATATTTTTCTGCCGTTCAAGTTTTGGAGGGCTGATTTCTTGTCCTGTGTTAAAAAGCCTTCTGTTTCGACCGCCAAACCTTTCAGGGGAGCATTTGCCACCGTTTTGCACCATTTTTGAGTGAATTGCCAAAAGTCAGATTTTTTCTGAAATTTTGACGCCGGGGCTTAGGCATTTTTTCAAAAAAATCTTTTCCCTCCGGTTAAGTTGTGGAGGGCTGATTTCTTGTCCTGTGATAAAAAGCCTTCTGTTTCGAACGCCAAACCTTTCAGGGGAGCATTTGCCAACGTTTGGCACCCTTTTTGAGTGAATTGCCAAAAGTCAGATTTTTTCTGAAATTTTGACGCCGGGGCTTAGGGATTTTTTCAAAAAAATCTTTTTCCTCCGGTTAAGTTGTGGAGGGCTGATTTCTTCTCCTGTGATAAAAAGCCTTCTGTTTCGACCGCCAAACCTTTCAGGGGAGCATTTGCCACCGTTTGGCACCATTTTTGAGTGAATTGCCAAAAGTCAGATTTTTTCTGAAATTTTGACGCCGGGGCTTAGGGATTTTTTCAAAAAAATCTTTTCCGCCAGTTAAGTTGTGGGGGGCTGATTTCTTGTCCTGTGATAAAAAGCCTTCTGTTTCGACCGCCAAACCTTTCAGGGGAACATTTGCCACCGTTTGGCACCATTTTTGAGTGAATTGCCAAAAGTCAGATTTTTACTGAAATTGTGACCCCGGGGCTTAGGCATTTTTTCAAAAAAAATCTTTTTCCTCCGGTTAATTTGTGGAGGGCTGATTTCTTCTCCTGTGATAAAAAGCCTTCTGTTTCGACCGCCAAACCTTTCAGGGGACCATTTGCCACCGTTTGGCACCCTTTTTGAGTGAATTACCAAAAGTCAGATTTTTGCTGAAATTGTGACCCCGGGACTTAGGCATTTTTTCAAAAAAATCTTTTTCCGCCGGTTAAGTTGTGGAGGGCTGATTTCTTGTCCTGCGATAAAAAGCCTTCTCTTTCGACCGCCAAACCTTTGAGGGGAGCATTTGCCACAGTTTGGCACCATTTTTGAGTGAATTGCCAAAAGTCAGATTTTTTCTGAAATTTTGACGCCGGGGCTTAGGCATTTTTTCAAAAAAATCTTCTTCCTCCGGTTAAGTTGTGGAGGGCTGATATCTTTTTCTGTGATAAAAAGCCTTCTGTTTCGACCGCCAAACCTTTCAGGGGAGCATTTGCAACCTTTTGGCACCATTTTTGAGTGAATTGCCAAAAGTCAGATTTTTGATCAAATTGTGACCCCGGGCCTTAGGCATTTTTTCAAAAAAATCTTTTTCCACCGGTTAAGTTGTGGGGGGCTGATTTCTTTTCCTGTGATAAAAAGCCTTCTGTTTCGACCGCCAAACCTTTCAGGGGAGCATTTGCAACTTTTTGGAACCATTTTTGAGTGAATTGCCAAAAGTCAGATTTTTACTGAAATTGTGACCCCGGGGCTTAGGCATTTTTTAAAAAAAATCTTTTTCTGCCGGATAAGTTGTTGACGGCTGATTTCTTGTCCTGTGATAAAAAGCCTTCTGTTTCCTTCGCCACAGGTTTCAGGGGAGCATTTGCAACCTTTTGGCACCATTTTTGAGTGAATTGCCAAAAGTCAGATTTTTACTGAAATTGTGACCCCGGGGCTTAGGCATTTTTTCAAAAAAATCTTTTTCCGCCGGTTAAGTTGTGGAGGGCTGATAACTTGTCCTGTGATAAAAAGCCTTCTGTTTCGACCGCCAAACCTTTCAGGGGAGCATTTGCCAGCGTTTGACACCATTTTTGAGTGAATTGCCAAAAGTCAGATTTATTCTGAAATTGTGACCCCCGGGGCTTAGGCATTTTTTCAAAAAAATCTTTTCCCTCCGGTTAAGTTGTGGAGGGCTGATTTCTTGTCCTGTGATAAAAAGCCTTCTGTTTCGACCGCCAAACCTTTTAGGGGAGCATTTGCAACCTTTTGGCACCATTTTTGAGTGAATTGCCAAAAGTCAGATTTTTGCTGAAATTGTGACCCCGGGGCTTAGGCATTTTTTCAAAAAATCTTTTTCCGCCGGTTAAGTTGTGGGGGGCTGCTTTCTTCTCCTGTGATAAAAAGCCTTCTATTTCGACCGCCAAACCTTTCAGGGGAGCATTTGCCACCGTTGGGCACCATTTTTGAGTGAATTGCCAAAAGTCAGATTTTTTCTGAAATTGTGACCCCGGGGCTTAGGCATTTTTTCAAAAAATCTTTTTCCGCCGTTTAAGTTGTGGGGGGCTGATTTCTTCTCCTGTGATAAAAAGCCTTCTGTTTCGACCGCCAAACCTTTCAGGGGAGCATTTGCCACAGTTTGGCACCATTTTTGAGTGAATTGCCCAAAGTCAGATTTTTTCTGAAATTGTGACCCCGGGCCTTAGGGATTTTTTCAAAAAAATATTTTTCTGCCGTTCAAGTTTTGGAGGGCTGATTTCTTGTCCTGTGTTAAAAAGCCTTCTGTTTCGACCGCCAAACCTTTCAGGGGAGCATTTGCCACCGTTTTGCACCATTTTTGAGTGAATTGCCAAAAGTCAGATTTTTTCTGAAATTTTGACGCCGGGGCTTAGGCATTTTTTCAAAAAAATCTTTTCCCTCCGGTTAAGTTGTGGAGGGCTGATTTCTTGTCCTGTGATAAAAAGCCTTCTGTTTCGAACGCCAAACCTTTCAGGGGAGCATTTGCCAACGTTTGGCACCCTTTTTGAGTGAATTGCCAAAAGTCAGATTTTTTCTGAAATTTTGACGCCGGGGCTTAGGGATTTTTTCAAAAAAATCTTTTTCCTCCGGTTAAGTTGTGGAGGGCTGATTTCTTCTCCTGTGATAAAAAGCCTTCTGTTTCGACCGCCAAACCTTTCAGGGGAGCATTTGCCACCGTTTGGCACCATTTTTGAGTGAATTGCCAAAAGTCAGATTTTTTCTGAAATTTTGACGCCGGGGCTTAGGGATTTTTTCAAAAAAATCTTTTCCGCCAGTTAAGTTGTGGGGGGCTGATTTCTTGTCCTGTGATAAAAAGCCTTCTGTTTCGACCGCCAAACCTTTCAGGGGAACATTTGCCACCGTTTGGCACCATTTTTGAGTGAATTGCCAAAAGTCAGATTTTTACTGAAATTGTGACCCCGGGGCTTAGGCATTTTTTCAAAAAAAATCTTTTTCCTCCGGTTAATTTGTGGAGGGCTGATTTCTTCTCCTGTGATAAAAAGCCTTCTGTTTCGACCGCCAAACCTTTCAGGGGACCATTTGCCACCGTTTGGCACCCTTTTTGAGTGAATTGCCAAAAGTCAGATTTTTGCTGAAATTGTGACCCCGGGACTTAGGCATTTTTTCAAAAAAATCTTTTTCCGCCGGTTAAGTTGTGGAGGGCTGATTTCTTGTCCTGCGATAAAAAGCCTTCTCTTTCGACCGCCAAACCTTTTAGGGGAGCATTTGCCACAGTTTGGCACCATTTTTGAGTGAATTGCCAAAAGTCAGATTTTTTCTGAAATTTTGACGCCGGGGCTTAGGCATTTTTTCAAAAAAATCTTCTTCCTCCGGTTAAGTTGTGGAGGGCTGATATCTTTTTCTGTGATAAAAAGCCTTCTGTTTCGACCGCCAAACCTTTCAGGGGAGCATTTGCAACCTTTTGGCACCATTTTTGAGTGAATTGCCAAAAGTCAGATTTTTGATCAAATTGTGACCCCGGGCCTTAGGCGTTTTTTCAAAAAAATCTTTTTCCACCGGTTAAGTTGTGGGGGGCTGATTTCTTTTCCTGTGATAAAAAGCCTTCTGTTTCGACCACCAAACCTTTCAGGGGAGCATTTGCAACTTTTTGGAACCATTTATGAGTGAATTGCCAAAAGTCAGATTTTTACTGAAATTGTGACCCCGGGGCTTAGGCATTTTTTAAAAAAAATCTTTTTCTGCCGGATAAGTTGTTGACGGCTGATTTCTTGTCCTGTGATAAAAAGCCTTCTGTTTCCTTCGCCACAGGTTTCAGGGGAGCATTTGCAACCTTTTGGCACCATTTTTGAGTGAATTGCCAAAAGTCAGATTTTTACTGAAATTGTGACCCCGGGGCTTAGGCATTTTTTCAAAAAAATCTTTTTCCGCCGGTTAAGTTGTGGAGGGCTGATTTCTTCTCCTGTGATAAAAAGCCTTCTGTTTCGACCGCCAAACCTTTCAGGGGACCATTTGCCACCGTTTGGCACCCTTTTTGAGTGAATTGCCAAAAGTCAGATTTTTGCTGAAATTGTGACCCCGGGACTTAGGCATTTTTTCAAAAAAATCTTTTTCCGCCGGTTAAGTTGTGGAGGGCTGATTTCTTGTCCTGCGATAAAAAGCCTTCTCTTTCGACCGCCAAACCTTTTAGGGGAGCATTTGCCACAGTTTGGCACCATTTTTGAGTGAATTGCCAAAAGTCAGATTTTTTCTGAAATTTTGACGCCGGGGCTTAGGCATTTTTTCAAAAAAATCTTCTTCCTCCGGTTAAGTTGTGGAGGGCTGATATCTTTTTCTGTGATAAAAAGCCTTCTGTTTCGACCGCCAAACCTTTCAGGGGAGCATTTGCAACCTTTTGGCACCATTTTTGAGTGAATTGCCAAAAGTCAGATTTTTGATGAAATTGTGACCCCGGGCCTTAGGCATTTTTTCAAAAAAATCTTTTTCCACCGGTTAAGTTGTGGGGGGCTGATTTCTTTTCCTGTGATAAAAAGCCTTCTGTTTCGACCGCCAAACCTTTCAGGGGAGCATTTGCAACCTTTTGGAACCATTTTTGAGTGAATTGCCAAATGTCAGATTTTTACTGAAATTGTGACCCCGGGGCTTAGGCATTTTTTAAAAAAAATCTTTTTCTGCCGGATAAGTTGTTGACGGCTGATTTCTTGTCCTGTGATAAAAAGCCTTCTGTTTCCTTCGCCACAGGTTTCAGGGGAGCATTTGCAACCTTTTGGCACCATTTTTGAGTGAATTGCCAAAAGTCAGATTTTTGCTGAAATTGTGACCCCGGGACTTAGGCATTTTTTCAAAAAAATCTTTTTCTGCCGGTTAAGTTTTGGAGGGCTGATAACTTGTCCTGTGATAAAAAGCCTTCTGTTTCGACCGCCAAACCTTTCAGGGGAGCATTTGCCAGCGTTTGACACCATTTTTGAGTGAATTGCCAAAAGTCAGATTTATTCTGAAATTGTGACCCCCGGGGCTTAGGCATTTTTTCAAAAAAATCTTTTCCCTCCGGTTAAGTTGTGGAGGGCTGATTTCTTGTCCTGTGATAAAAAGCCTTCTGTTTCGACCGCCAAACCTTTTAGGGGAGCATTTGCAACCTTTTGGCACCATTTTTGAGTGAATTGCCAAAAGTCAGATTTTTGCTGAAATTGTGACCCCGGGGCTTAGGCATTTTTTCAAAAAATCTTTTTCCGCCGGTTAAGTTGTGGGGGGCTGCTTTCTTCTCCTGTGATAAAAAGCCTTCTATTTCGACCGCCAAACCTTTCAGGGGAGCATTTGCCACCGTTGGGCACCATTTTTGAGTGAATTGCCAAAAGTCAGATTTTTTCTGAAATTGTGACCCCGGGGCTTAGGCATTTTTTCAAAAAATCTTTTTCCGCCGTTTAAGTTGTGGGGGGCTGATTTCTTCTCCTGTGATAAAAAGCCTTCTGTTTCGACCGCCAAACCTTTCAGGGGAGCATTTGCCACAGTTTGGCACCATTTTTGAGTGAATTGCCAAAAGTCAGATTTTTTCTGAAATTTTGACGCCGGGGCTTAGGCATTTTTTCAAAAAAATCTTCTTCCTCCGGTTAAGTTGTGGAGGGCTGATAACTTGTCCTGTGATAAAAAGCCTTCTGTTTCGACCGCCAAACCTTTCAGGGGAGCATTTGCAACCTTTTGGCACCATTTTTGAGTGAATTGCCAAAAGTCAGATTTTTGATGAAATTGTGACCCCGGGCCTTAGGCATTTTTTCAAAAAAATCTTTTTCCACCGGTTAAGTTGTGGGGGGCTGATTTCTTTTCCTGTGATAAAAAGCCTTCTGTTTCGACCGCCAAACCTTTCAGGGGAGCATTTGCAACCTTTTGGAACCATTTTTGAGTGAATTGCCAAAAGTCAGATTTTTACTGAAATTGTGACCCCGGGGCTTAGGCATTTTTTAAAAAAAATCTTTTTCTGCCGGATAAGTTGTTGACGGCTGATTTCTTGTCCTGTGATAAAAAGCCTTCTGTTTCCTTCGCCACAGGTTTCAGGGGAGCATTTGCAACCTTTTGGCACCATTTTTGAGTGAATTGCCAAAAGTCAGATTTTTGCTGAAATTGTGACCCCGGGACTTAGGCATTTTTTCAAAAAAATCTTTTTCTGCCGGTTAAGTTTTGGAGGGCTGATAACTTGTCCTGTGATAAAAAGCCTTCTGTTTCGACCGCCAAACCTTTCAGGGGAGCATTTGCCAGCGTTTGACACCATTTTTGAGTGAATTGCCAAAAGTCAGATTTATTCTGAAATTGTGACCCCCGGGGCTTAGGCATTTTTTCAAAAAATCTTTTCCCTCCGGTTAAGTTGTGGAGGGCTGATTTCTTGTCCTGTGATAAAAAGCCTTCTGTTTCGACCGCCAAACCTTTTAGGGGAGCATTTGCAACCTTTTGGCACCATTTTTGAGTGAATTGCCAAAAGTCAGATTTTTGCTGAAATTGTGACCCCGGGGCTTAGGCATTTTTTCAAAAAATCTTTTTCCGCGGGTTAAGTTGTGGGGGGCTGCTTTCTTCTCCTGTGATAAAAAGCCTTCTATTTTGACCGCCAAACCTTTCAGGGGAGCATTTGCCACCGTTGGGCACCATTTTTGAGTGAATTGCCAAAAGTCAGATTTTTTCTGAAATTGTGACCCCGGGGCTTAGGCATTTTTTCAAAAAATCTTTTTCCGCCGTTTAAGTTGTGGGGGGCTGATTTCTTCTCCTGTGATAAAAAGCCTTCTGTTTCGACCGCCAAACCTTTCAGGGGAGCATTTGCCACCGTTTGGCACCCTTTTTGAGTGAATTGCCAAAAGTCAGATTTATTCTGAAATTGTGAGCACGGGGCTTAAGCATTTTTTCAAAAAAATGTTTTTCCTCCGGTTAAGTTGTGGAGGGCTGATTTCTTGTCCTGTGATAAAAAGCCTTCTGTTTCGACCGCCAAACCTTTCAGGCGAGCATTTGCCACCGTTTGGCACCCTTTTTGAGTGAATTGCCAAAAGTCAGATTTTTGCTGAAATTGTGACCCCGGGACTTAGGCATTTTTTCAAAAAAATCTTTTTCCGCCGGTTAAGTTGTGGAGGGCTGATTTCTTGTCCTGTGATAAAAAGCCTTCTCTTTCGACCGCCAAACCTTTCAGGGGAGCATTTGCCACCGTTGGGCACCATTTTTGAGTGAATTGCCAAAAGTCAGATTTTTGCTGAAATTGTGACCCCGGGGCTTAGGGATTTTTTCAAAATAATCTTTTTGTGCCGGATAAGTTGTTGATGGCTGATTTCTTGTCCTGTGATAAAAAGCCTTCTGTTTCGACCGCCAAACCTTTCAGGGGAGCATTTGAAATCTTTTGGGACCATTTTTGAGTGAAATGCCAAAAGTCAGATTTTTACTGAAATTGTGACCCCGGGGCTTAGGGATTTTTTCAAAAAAATCTTTTTCCTCCGGTTAAGTTTTGGAGGGCTGATTTCTTGTACTGTGATAAAAAGCCTTCTGTTTCGATCGCCAAACCTTTCAGGGGAGCATTTGCCACCGTTTGGCACCATTTTTGAGTGAATTGCCAAAAGTCAGATTTTTGATGAAATTGTGACCCCGGGGCTTAGGGATTTTTTCAAAAAATCTTTTTCCGCCGGTTAAGTTGTGGGGGTCTGATTTCTTGTCCTTTGATAAAAAGCCTTTTGTTTCGACCCCAAACCTTTCAGGGGAGCATTTGCAATTTTTGGCACCATTTTTGAGTGAATTACCAAAAGTCAGATTTTTGCTGAAATTGTGACCCCGGGCCTTAGGGATTTTTTCAAAAAAATATTTTTCTGCCGTTCAAGTTTTGGAGGGCTGATTTCTTGTCCTGTGTTAAAAAGCCTTCTGTTTCGACCGCCAAACCTTTCAGGGGAGCATTTGCCACCGTTTGGCACCCTTTTTGAGTGAATTGCCAAAAGTCAGATTTTTACTGAAATTGTGACCCCGGGACTTAGGCATTTTTTCAAAAAAATCTTTTTCCTCCAGTTAAGTTATGGAGGGCTGATTTCTTGTCCTGTGATAAAAAGCCTTCTGTTTCGACCGCCAAACCTTTCAGGGGAGCAATTGCAACCTTTTGGCACGATTTTTGAGTGAACTGCCAAAAGTCAGATTTTTTCTGAAACCGTGACCCCGGGGCTTAAGCATTTTTTCAAAAAAATCTTGTTCCGCCGGTTAAGTTGTGGGGGGCTGATTTCTTGTCCTGTGATAAAAAGCCTTCTCTTTCGACCGCCAAACCTTTCAGGGGAGCATTTGCCACAGTTTGGCACCATTTTTGAGTGAATTGCCAAAAGTCAGATTTTTTCTGAAATTTTGACGCCGGGGCTTAGCGTTTTTTTAAAAAAAATATTTTTCTGCCGGTTAAGTTGTAGACGGCTGATTTCTTGTCCTGTGATAAAAAGCCTTCTGTTTCGACTGCCAAACCTTTCAGGGGAGCATTTGCAACCTTTTGGCACCATTTTTGAGTGAATTGCCAAAAGTCAGATTTTTTACTCAAATTGTGACCCCCGGGGCTTAGGCATTTTTTTCAAAAAAATCTTTTTCCGCCGGTTAAGTTGTGGAGGGCTGATTTCTTGTCCTGTGATAAAAAGCCTTCTCTTTCGACCGCCAAACCTTTCAGGGGAGCATTTGCCACAGTTTTGAGACCATTTTTGAGTGAATTGCCAAAAGTCAGATTTTTACTGAAATTTTGACGCCGGGGCTTAGGGATTTTTCAAAAAAATCTTTTTCCTCCGGTTAAGTTGTGGAGGGCTGATTTCTTGTCCTGTGATAAAAAGCCTTCTGTTTCGAACGCCAAACCTTTCAGGGGAGCATTTGCCAACGTTTGGCACCCTTTTTGAGTGAATTGCCAAAAGTCAGATTTTTGCTGAAATTGTGACCCCGGGATTTAGGCATTTTTTCCAAAAAATCTTTTTCCTCCGGTTAAGTTGTGGAGGGCTGATTTCTTGTCCTGTGATAAAAAGCCTTCTCTTTCGACCGCCAAACCTTTCAGGGGAGCATTTACCACAGTTTGGCACCATTTTTGAGTGAATTGCCAAAAGTCAGATTTTTTCTGAAATTTTGACGCCGGGGCTTAGGCATTTTTTCAAAAAAATCTTCTTCCTCCGGTTAAGTTGTGGAGGGCTGATTTCTTCTCCTGTGATAAAAAGCCTTCTGTTTCGAATGCCAAACCTTTCAGGGGAGCATTTGCCAACGTTTGGCACCATTTTTGAGTGAACTGCCAAAAGTCAGATTTTTGATGAAATTGTGACCCCGGGGCTTAGGGATTTTTTCAAAACAAATCTTTTTCCTCCGGTTAAGTTGTGGAGGGCTGATTTCTTGTCCTGTGATAAAAAGCCTTCTGTTTCGACCGCCAAACCTTTCAGACGAGCATTTCCCACGGTTTGGCACCCTTTTTCAGTGAATTGCTAAAAGTCAGATTTTTGCTGAAATTGTGACCCCGGGACTTAGGCATTTTTTCAAAAAAAAATCTTTTTCCGCCGGTTAAGTTGTGGTGGGCTGATTTCTTGTCCTGTGATAAAAAGCCTTCTCTTTCGACCGCCAAACCTTTCAGGGGAGCATTTGCCACAGTCTGGCACCATTTTAGAGTGAATTGCCAAAAGTCAGATTTTTTCTGAAATTGGGACCCCGGGGCTTAGGGATTTTTTCAAAAAAATCTTCTTCCTCCGGTTAAGTTGTGGAGGGCTGATATCTTGTCCTGTGATAAAAAGCCTTCTGTTTCGACCGCCAAACCTTTCAGGGGAGCATTTGCAACCGTTTGGCACCCTTTTTGAGTGAATTGCCAAAAGTCAGATTTTTTTTTTAAAACCCTGACCTCGGGGCTTAGGGATTTTTTTCAAAAAAAATCTTTTTC
>NW_028293375.1:0-11292 GCF_964106645.2 Podarcis pityusensis
CTTTCCTACAATACTCAGATCTCTGCAGCATCCGGCACTGCCTTTGCCATAATTTCACTTTGGCAAGCCACTTTGCTCTTAAGCCTGGTCTCTCCATCTGCAATGCTGGAATTGGGGATCCGCAAATTTTGACTGGCTTTGGTAACCAAGCCAAAATCTGTGATCACCATCATTCTGCCCTCCCCTTCTCTGCAACTTCAACTGCACCTCCATGGAAGAGCAGGGGCAATCCCCCTTCCTGGAGGTGGGGAATATTCCTAGGCAGCAGCAGTGATGACCTTTCCCATAACTGCACTGAGCATCTAAAGCAGGCATAGGATGTTTTGGGACTACAACTCCCATCATCCCTAGCTAACAGGTGTTAGCATTTTATGCATCTGATGCTGCAGATGTGATTAGTGTAAATCACATGCCTGTCTGGGAAGACCGTGGGAACGGAAGAGAGTCTTTTCTCTCTTCCGTTGTGGGTACTGTTGGACTGTACTTTTGCTTTTACTTCGTCCTATTCTCTCTCGGAGCTGATGAGAGGGGACGCCATAATTCTTTGTCTGTACATAAAAGTTAAAGGGACCCCTGACCATTAGGTCCAGTCGTGACCGACTCTGGGGTTGCGGCGCTCATCTCGCTTTATTGGCCATGTGGCCAGCATGACTAAGCTGCTTCTGGCGAACCAGAGCAGCACACAGAAACGTTGTTTACCTTCCCGCCAGAGCGGTACCTATTTATCTACTTGCACTTTGACGTGCTTTTGAACTGCTAGGTTGGCAGGAGCAGGGACCGAACAATGGGAGCTCACCCCATCGCGGAGATTCAAACCGCCAACCTTCTGATCGGCAAGTCCTAGGCTCTGTGGTTTAACCCACAGCACCACCCGCGTCCCTTGTCTGTACATAGTGTGTAAATAAATACGTAGATAGCTCTACGATGTCTCACGCTTCCTGCTGTGTAATGCTAAAAGATTAGTTTCTCATCATCATCCTCATCAGAGCAAAACAGGTTAGTCACTGAGGTGCAGATGAGGATAACAAATAGGACCCCTGTTTGGACTAACACAGACCTACCAGGGTTGTCATATGGATTGCTTAAAAAAACAATTAGAACACTTCAAAAAGAGCCTAGGAAATTGCAAATATTATTTTAGATAGCAAGCTCCGATTGAGCCTTTCCCAGCTTTCTGTGCAACCCAGAGTTTCAAATATCAAGCTGCATTTATCCGAAGCTCATTTGATTCCCAAATGATGAGATGCCAATCACAGTAGCACTTAGTCTATTAAAGACAACAGGTAAGTAGGGGGACCCAGTTGCAAATGCTTCATCATCAACAAGGTCAAGAAAAGCAATTCCAGGCAGAGCAGAGAGCTAAGGCACTCAAGCAACCGGGCTCCATATCAGGTTACCAGCTGTTCAAAACTTACTGTAAAAATAAGATCCACCGTTTCACTCTGGAGATTACAAAAGAAATATTTCAGGGAAGAAATAATTATTATCTGGTGACAGCCAGCCAAGAGAGATCAAGATTGTTTCCAAAGGAGGAATTTCAACATCTACTGAGACTATCAGTTCACTCTTTTGAATTATTTCTTTAACCATGCTATGCATTATTTCCTCATACTATACCAAGACAAGCAGTTCTCCGGACAATGTCTCCAATGACTAGGGTTTACCTTTGTGGAGAAATCATCCCAGTGAAAAAAGAGTTGTTAAAAGACTCTACTTTCAGAGTACAAAGCTTCAATACTGGATAATTCCTCCAGTTCTATCATTTTAAAATCTCAGCTCTCAATTTAGAGTGGAGTTTCTGCACAAAGCAACTTTTTTTTGCCCTTCAATTCCTGACTTCCATGGGGGGGGGCAGGTTCACTATATTATATCTGCAAGCCTGAGCCTGTAAAACTCCATGTAACATCTAGTTTTTTCCTCCAGATCAGGAGAAAGGCAAGCGGCAATACAACCATCAAAGGAAGTCGATGGAGAACAGACAAGGGTGGACCTAGCCTGCAAGGGCAAAAAACCCCAAAACTATTTGGGCAACATTAAGAAAAATATATCAAAATGGCCAGCAGCATAACATCAACCAGAAAATTACATTTATAAAACAAGATGCATCACAAATCAGTAGATCACCTTAATAAACCAACAGAGCTGGAACACTGCTCAGGTGAGGCATTTTAAGCATGTGCCTAAATACAAATACTGTATGTGCCTGCCTGATATTCACCTTGGGTGCATTCCAAAGGGCAGGTCTCACCACACTAAAAGCCCTGGTCTTAGTGAGTATAAGACGAACCTCAGGAACATAAAAATTCCTTCAGTAGTCAGCAAGTTTTCACACAGTTTAGGATGGGGTTGCTCTTTCTATTAAGAGTTTAAGGTGACCTTACCCCATCAACCCAATAAAACCCAGCAGAATGCATTATATTTATTTATGCACTGTATTTATAACCTGCTGTATACAATATATAAAAATGAAATCAATAAAAATTGCCCATAAAGCCATCATTAAAAACACCAAGAATTACTGATTAGTTGAAAGGAGGGGTGGGGAATGCATTTTTCAGACAGACCTTTGCAATCTAGTTTTCAAAAGCTGTCTGAAAGAAGAGAAGGATGGTTCCTGCTGAACTTCTACCGGCAGGGAGTTCCACAGGGCAGGGCCTGCCACACTAAAGGATCAATCCTTTGGAGAAGCCTCACAGAACCTCTGGGGCATGGGTAGCCACCTGAAGTGCCTCATCCGAGGATAGTGTCATCCCATTCGGACATGAAACTCACAGGTGTGAGCAGAGAGGGAAGTTCTTCCTGACTATAGTCACCACCAGTTTGTGAACAAAATCTACCCAGCGAGCTGTACCGTGAATAGATTTTTCTCTGGCCACAGAATTCTCAAAAGTCTGGCAAATCCAGACTTTAAATTTAAATTCCTAAATCTAAGAATTTAAGGAACCATTTCAAATATCAGCTTTAGACAAGACATTAAAGAGTTACGTGCGAGCTAATTATTACAAGTGTCATAAACCGAACAGCAAAGTCATCAAGCAGTCATCAACATAATCCTAATTAGTAGTTGACATTTCAACTCAACTACCCTTAGCTATAGTAAGCTACAGAAAATGTGGGTTAGTAACTAGCCTGAGCCTCTCACACCCACTTCCTCCTAGTCTGTATTTAAGCATATAACCATCATGGGCAGAGACAGGCAAAGGCACTTAAGGACCTGATCCAGCAGGATTTCCCCCTCCACCCACAGAGTGATCTACCTTCAATTGCCCCGTGGAAATAGGGTGTGTCATTTTACGCAGCAAAACTTAATTTTTGCAAATTTCTTAATGAGAGGTCTTAAAAATATGTTTTTGGATGTGATTAATTTTAATCTGCTATTATTTGAGGAACTGGACAACAGTTATCTTGGTAAGTCTACTTTTGATGAAGAAGCACATAAAACGCTTTCGGAAAACCAAAGAGTTTTAATTTTACCTTCTGAAAATGTCAAGTAATGCTAAATAATAATTAATAATAATAATATATCTGCAAGTGCTTAGCAATCATTTTTAATTATTTCCACGCACATTTACACACATTTTACTTACCAAGCAAATCTATGCTATATTAATCTAACCCAAATTTCTTTTGAATTCCAAAATCACGTTGCAACTTTTTAAGGTAAAGGTAAAGGTACCCCTGCCCGTACGGGCCAGTCTTGACAGACTCTAGGGTTGTGCGCTCATCTCACTCTAGAGGCCGGGAGCCAGCGCTGTCCGCAGACACTTCCGGGTCACGTGGCCAGCGTGACGAAGCTGCTCCGGCGAACCGGCACCAGAGCAGCACATGGAACGCCGTTTACCTTCCTGCTAGAAAGCGGTACCTATTTATCTACTTGCACTTAATTGTGCTTTCGAACTGCTAGGTGGGCAGGAGCTGGGACCGACGACGGGAGCTCACCCCGCCGCGGGGATTCAAACCGCCGACCATGCGATCGGCAAGTCCTAGGCGCTGAGGTTTTGCCCACAGCGCCACCCGCGTCCCCTTGCAACTTTTTAGGACCGCTCATTTTTGGAATTTGAAAGCTGAAAGATTCAACTGTTGAATGGCTACTTTAAATGTAAAGGTTCATCACTGTTCCACCCGATGTGTATGTCTTTAAGGGGCCAGAGCAAGGGCCAGAACAAGATAAGGAGACCCAGCTTTACAGCTGTGAAACATAGCAGGTGCTGCTGAATTGTATTGATTAAGCTGTGTCAGCAATTGGGTGTAGTATATAAGGAGCAGCACCTAGCTCTCCCATTACCCTGGGGGATGGGTTGGTGGTTGGATCTGGTTTGTTGTTGATGTATTTAGTGTAAATGGAGTTTTTGTTTTTCTTATTAATACCTTGTTTAAGTTATTTTTGAGTCCCTTTTTAATGCATGGTCTCCCCAGCAAGCTCTCTGCAGCGCTACCATACTGCAAATAGCCAACATCAACATGCCCTACTGTGGGAATGATCGTGAGGGAAGAGGGAACAAGCTTGTTTCCTCCTGCTCTGGGGGGTAGGACTTGAACCCATGGCTTCAAGTTACAAGAAAGGAGATTCTGACTACACCTTAGGAAGAACTTTCTGACAGAGATATTTGACAGGGGAACGGTCTCCCTCGAGAGGTTGTGGGCTCTCCTTCCTTGGGGTTTTTAAAGCAGTGTTTGGACGGTCATCTGCCATGGATGCTTTAGCTCAGATTCCTGCACTGAAGGGGGTTTAGACTAGATGACCCTCGGGGTCCCTTCTGACTCTAAAATCCTATGATTCCATGATCACCCCTTTTTCTTCTGTTGTTGCTCATTTTGACAGATTTTTTTAAGAAAAGGAAAAAGAGTGGGAGGGGAAAGAGTAGGCAAGAGAGAGGAGAAAAATGGACATGTATACAGTATTTAATAAGCAGACACCATGCTTTAGGCTGATGTCAAAAGTGAACCTGAAAAGGGTGGAAAATAGTGGGAAAATAAATAAATCCACCTGTCAAAGAGATTCAATAATCCAGAAGAGCTAAATGTTTCCTTCTATAACTATCTATCATATAATAAAAATCAGCATTGGCAGCCATGAAACCCCAATGTCTCTCTACCACCTCTGACATACTGCCATGTGGAGTCTATTTTTAGCATTGGCCCCTTTAAGAATAAAAATTTGTTAAATTACTGCATTTCCCAAAGGTTCTTTGAAGCTCCACGCAGTCGATGAGAGGATGCCAGTTACTAGAGACAGCTGGAGAGGCCAAAAATAACCTCTACCAGCTGAGTTGTGTATAGAATATTTTGATATGGGATGGTCATATCAAACACATGCAACACATATATATATAACTGTTGAGAATGCCAATCCTTACTGCACTTCTACAGACAACTCCGTGTGCACTTTCAGTCCAAATAGTTATCATGCAAGTATACCATTTACCAGAGGCTAAAGCTCATTCAACCATCAACCTAATTATTCAGAAAATATACAACAACCCCATGTGTATCAATCATTCTCTTTTCAAACCAACCCTACTAAAATATTTCCCCCCCCCCTTTTGACCCATGGCCCTCTATTTCACATTTTCTATAATTTCATAACAAGTAAAAGCTAGTTTGAATGGTGCATAAAAGCCTACCCCAAGAGGGTATGCTGAATTTCCCAACTTCCATATTCCGAAGACAAAGGGTGCTAAAAAGTTGTAAAACTGCATAGAAAACATTAGAAAATGTGTGCCATGTACTTGCAGTTATATTATTGATTTATGTTTATATTTATTTAGCATCACCTGACATTTTCAGCAGGATTAAAACAAAAATTGGTTTGTTTTCCGAAAGCAGTTTATGCGCTTCATCTGTAGACTTAACAAGCTGAATGCTGCCCAGTCACAAAAATAACAGCGGATTTGCATTCCCCACACCCAAAAACATTTTTTAAGTCTCATCACTGATGAAATTTGCAAAAATTAAGCTTCATCCCATAAAATGGCAAGCCCTGCTACCCCAATCTTGTGCCACCCAAATGTCCTGGAGTAGAAGGAAGGTCGAATCTTGGTGGTAGATAATCTACTCTGCATGCAGATGGTCCCAGGTAGGGCTGGCAAAGTCCTCACCAGTCTGAAACTCTAGAGCAATGGTTCTCAACCTTTTTCTGACCATGGTCCCCTTCCAAGCTTGTTTCCTTCCTGTGGCTAAAGGTAGCTATTTAAATGTCTTGCTTGTAAATAGAACATGTCTTATTTATAATTTTTACAAATCCACTGGGAAGCCTGGTCACTTCTCGGTTGACTCTACTCTTGTTTTCTATTCTCTTCCACTTCTGTTTTCTGTTTTCTTTTCTGATTTCTTTTCTCAGTCACTTCTGTTTTCTTCACTTCTCACTTCCCTCTGTGGCACCCTAGTCTCGTGCCGTGAACCCTCCACTTACGTGATTTTCACCTGTGGCCCCTTTGGAATTTTCTATGGGGCCTCCAGGGGGCCATACAGCCTGCGGTTGAGAAACACTGCTCAAAAGCAGTGCTTCCTAAACTTGGTCTCCAGCTGTTTTTGGACTACAATTCCCATTATCCCTGACCACTGGTCTTGCTAGCTAGGGATGATGGGAGTTGTAGTCCAAAACATCTGGAAGGCACCAGGTTGGGGGGGAGGCAGGTATATAAAATCTGACCTTGGGCCACTGCCTCAGCAGCAAGTTCATTAGCATCACAATGATGCTAACTGTTGATTTGTTATTTGTTGAAGGGAGCGAGAGGCACCAAACACTTGATCTCTAATTGCATAGAACAATTATCCCCGATTTCCAACCCCTGTGATTTTCCTGTCCAGCACTGCTAAACCAAAAAAAGAGATAATTAAGGCTTCCTGAATAAGCACCCACGTTAGTAGCTCTTCACTTGCAAGGATTAATGTTTGAGCAGAACATTTGGAGAAAAGCAGATGCAGTACAATACCTGAAGGAGATCGCTGAGGTCAAGCAGCATGTCTGTGGTGGAGGTTAAGGAACTTAAGCACATACTCAGGCGTGAGGAGCTGCTGTTTGATTGGCAGCTGGGAAAAGAAACAAAAGCACTTTGCTCCAAATGCACATGAATAGGGTGTGTCATCTCCTTATCCTGATTCGTTAAGCAAGGTGGTTAGGAGTTTTCCAAACACACACACAATCCACTCATTCATAAGCGTTTAGTAAGGGTCTGCATCTTTCGCTGCTGTTTTATTAAGAAAAACGTTGCCTGGCATTTAAGCCAATATTCTAGTCAGTACAGAACGCTAATTTCAGGATGGAACTAAATGCTAACAGAGACAGGAGGTGGATCAAATTATAGGGGAAATGTTGCTTTATGAATGCCACAGATCCCACCATTCGCTTCCCCCAATTCTAACCAAATCATGCTCCCCAGACTTTCTAAATGCACCATGCGGTTATCGTAAAAGAGAGTCAGGTCCGCTCTGCTCCCCACCCCAGAATTTTAGAACTACACACTCCTCCTTTTCTATTAACATCCGATAAAACCGACACATTGTGCAACGTCATCAAACTGCAGGTTTGCGGGGGGCAGGAAGGTGACTTTGTTTTAACAAACCACCACGGCGAGTGGAACAAAACATTTGCTCCCGAAGGCAGAGAAAGGGCTCAAAAGTATTGGGCACACCATAATTGAGTATCAGGTGGTGGCACCTTTTGGAGGTTGGTTTCCAGAGTGTAAGAATGTAAGGAAAGCCCTGCTGGATCAGAAGGAAGGCCCACCTTGCCAGCATCCTGTTTTCCGCAGTGGCAGATCAGATGATGTGGAAATCCCACAAATGGGGAACAAGAGCAATTGCCCAACTCCTGCTGCTGTTCCGCAGCAAGTGGTACTCAGAAGGAATGCTGCACGTCTAGTAGCCAGCCACTGACAGCCTCACCTTCTGTGACTTTGTCCAACCCCATTTTTAAGCCATCTTGTGGTGTTGTTTAGTCGTTTAGTCGTGTCTGACTCTTCGTGACCCCATGGACCAGAGCACGGCAGGCACTCCTCTCTTCCACTACCTCCCGCAATTTGGTCAGACTCATGTTTGTAGCTTCGAGAACACTGTCCAACCATCTCGTTCTCTGTCATCCCCTTCTCCTTGTGCCCTCCATCTTTCCCAGCATCAGGGTCCTTTCCAGGGAGTCTTCTCTTCTCATGAGGTGGCCATCTTGTGGTAGTGAATTCCATAGTCTCATTTATGAGCTGCCTCTCCTCTATTCAGCTGCAAGTCCCCACTCAATGAATGAATGCCCAAATCAAGCAGAGACACAGCAGCAGGGGTGCTCCTCTGAGGACGGGGAAATTATTACTGTGAACACATTTTAAAAGCAAATCATTTGACCTGGAAGAATGATTGAACACCTCCAATTTTATAATTCAGAAAGAAGAAAAACATGGCTCAGCTATCAGTAGGTTTGGCAGACACGGCTAACACATTAAAACTTTGAACATGCTTCCTTCCTTTCCTCACATCAGCCAAATAGCAATAGCACCCTCCTGCTGGAACAACTAATAGGGGGGAATGTTTAACCAAGAGATTGCATTGATGCAATGAACCACAGGAACCTCTACCAGCAAAAATCAACAGCTAAAAGCCAGGTGTGTCTAAGTCACATGGAACACAAAGCACTCTGGCCAGGTTCTTCTCAAAGGGATTGCAAAAGAAGAGTTACCTTTCTTTGGATCCCATCCATCTTTCTGCTATCATTCTCCCTCCGGGTTTACATTTCCTTTCAATAACATCTCGCTTTCATTTCAAAATCTCCTGCCGATCTTGCTGTCTGGCACAAGCGTTTTTGCCAGGGAGATCTCTGAGAACAACTCGCCAAGTATTGTGTGATTTTTAAACGGCTCAACGTGACACTTATTAACTGTGCATGCGACACTTTGCACAGTTTCGTCACAAAAACAGAGAAGTCCCTGTCCACGAGGAAAATATATATAGTGGTACCTCTGCTTTCGAACGGGATCCATTCAGGAGGCCCATTCGCAACATGAAAAGAGTGCAACCCGCAGCGGTGTGTCTGTACACACGCGGGTTGCAATTTGCCGCTTCTGCGCATGCGTGTGATGTCATTTTGTGCTTCGGCGCATGCGCGAGCGGCAAAACCCGGAAGTAACCCTTTCCAGTACTTCCGGGTCGCCGCAGGACGTAACCTGAAAGAACATAACATGAAGCGGACGTAACATGAGGTATGATTGTAATCTAAAAATATTTTTCATTGTTTATTACATTTTCATTCTGAAAATGCAGCTGCTCTAGGAAGTATACGTGGTTCTCTCCCCCCCCCCTTATCTTCAAAACAATCTGTGGAGTAGGTTCAGGAGAATGAGAGAGAGAGAGAGAGAGAGAGAGAGAGAAAGAGAGAGAGAGAGAGAGAGAGAGAGAGAGAGAGAGAGAGAAAGAAAGAAAGAAAGAAAGAAAGAAAGAAAGAAAGAAAGAAAGAAAGAAAGAAAGATCCTGGCCCAAGGGCACCCCATGAACTTCATCAGGGCCAGCTCCAGGTGTGAGGGGGCCCTGGGCAAATTGTGCTCCTTCTCTGCCAGTGGGCTCTGGCTCACCTGGTTGCAGTGACAGTGCTCCAAGCAGAACTGCTGGGGGGGGTCTACCCTCCCCCCCAACAACCTTTAATTCCCCACATTGCTCCAGAATGGGCAATAGGCTGGGGGCATTGTGAAAAATGAGAAGGGTGGCTAGATCCAACCACCTGCTTGGAGTGCCAAGTCAGGGAAAAAACCTACAGGGGTCTCAGGAAGGGGCATCATCAGTCGGTTCTGCTTGGGTCTGGGATCCTGGCCCCTGCCCAAGGACACCAGCTCCAAGTTTCACAGACAAGAGAGAATTTGAACCTGGGCCTCCCAGCATCCTAACCACTGCACTACAATGGCTTTCTAAAAAAGGCTTTGCTAGCCCTGTCATTCAAGATGACTGAGATTCAAGGATGTCATTTTGGTCAGCGCCGTGACAGTCAATATTTCTGGTTAGCATAATACAGTACAACTCAAATCCCAAGGATGAGATGATCCAACTCTAGGACCATGTACCTTGTCTAACCCCCTGTACCTTGAAACAGTCTTGCCTCTGTTCAACCACAGTGGAGACAGGGACACTGGTCTAACCCCATGCTATAACTTGGCCATGGGCCCTCTTAGTCCCATCTAGGGATGCCACAAAAACCCAGTTGCCTATTGGTCACCTATGGGCCAGACAACTGTTTTTATGTACTCAGTTTCCTGAAAGCGAGACTTTGCAACTGCACGGTTTCAGAGATCTTCACAAAGACTGGAGCAGCTTTTAGAGTGACTATGAGTTACACCAACAGAACACTGTGCAATAATACAACATACATTAGATGATTCATTCATTCAAATGTTTTAGATTATGGAATGTTTTCTTAGCTAGTGCAAGCATTAGAAAACTTCAGCGCTTTGATGAGTTAGTCAAGGTTGGCTTTTCCATAATTATAATCTTTCTTTCAACTTAATAAACACTAGAGTAGATCTTAGCCAGAACATTTCAGTTTAAATACTGTGAACTGATTTATTTTTTTAAGGATAGGAACAAAAAAACAAACACAAAGAGCTTCAAAGTTATACTGCACATTCCACAGCTACACCTTATCAGCAAGGTAGGGGAGAGATATTCACTTGGCACAATCTGAACCTTTATCCAATGTCGGGGAGGGAAATCACACTAGGGGGTTTGGGGGTATTATAATTCCTATTACAATGAGATTTCCAATGCATGGTAGGGTAGAATGCTGGTGTCTGAAGAAGTGTCCTTGACAATATCCAAACACTCAGAGCCAGAAAACACTTATGGGGGGTCCAAAACCAGTAAGAAACCTGCAGGAAAACTGCCATTGGTTAGAGAAATGTCCCCACAAACATTACAAGGCTTTGTGCCAACCTGCTGGCACTTCCTCTGCAGTCATGAGTTGCCTCGCTCTCTGGAAAAATGAAAGAAAACCGCTTGTTTCATTCAAAGGGGGACGGGTTTTGCAGAAAATTGCCCAACACATTTGAAAGTACAGTGGTACCTCTGGTTGTGAATGGAATCTGTTCCGGAGGCCTGTTCGCAATATGTGCAGAACGCAACCTGCGTCTGCGCGTGTTGCGATTCGCCGCTTCTGCGCATGACATCATTTTGCATGTTTGTGCATGCGCGAGCAGCAAAACCCAGAAGTAACCCTTTCTGGTACTTCCGGGTTGCCACGGGACACAACCTGAATACGTTCAACCTGCAGCAAACGTAACATGAGGTATGACTGTATACCCACCCAATCCATGAACTGGAATC
>NW_028293374.1:0-17767 GCF_964106645.2 Podarcis pityusensis
GAGGGCAGGGACAAAACAAGCGATTGCAACCCTGTTTCCCCTCCAGGCTTTGAGTCTAAGAATGTAGGCTGCCCCTGAGAAGAAGGTTTATCCCTAGGAAGAACCTCTGTCATAGAATCATAGAATCATAGAGTTGGAAGAGACCACAAGGGCCATCAAGTCCAACCCCCTGCCAAGCAGGAAACACCATCAGAGCATTCCTGACATATGGTTGTCAAGCCTCTGCTTAAAGACCTCCAAAGAAGGAGACTCCGTCACACTCCTTGGCAGCAAATTCCACTGTTGAACAGCTCTTACCGTCAGGAAGTTCTTCCTAATGTTTAGGTGGAATCTTCTTTCTTGTAGTTTGGATCCATTGCTCCGTGTCCGCTTCTCTGGAGCAGCAGAAAACAACCTTTCTCCCTCCTCTATGTGACATCCTTTTATATATTTGAACATGGCTATCATATCACCCCTTAACCTCCTCTTCTCCAGGCTAAACATGCCCAGCTCCCTTAGCCGTTCCTCATGAGGCATCGTTTCCAGGCCTTTGACCATTTTGGTTGCCCTCCTCTGGACACGTTCCAGTTTGTCAGTGTCCTTCTTGAACTGTGGTGCCCAGAACTGGACACAGTACTCCAGGTGAGGTCTGACCAGAGCAGAATACAGTGGCACTATTACTTCCCTTGATCTAGATGCTATACTCCTATTGATGCAGCCCAGAATTGCATTGGCTTTTTTAGCTGCCGCATCACACTGTTGGCTCATTTCAAGTTTGTGGTCAACCAAGACTCCTAGATCCTTTTCACATGTACTGCTCTCAAGCCAGGTGTCACCTATCTTGTATTTGTGCCTCTCATTTTTTTTGCCCAAGTGCAATACTTTACATTTCTCCCTGTTAAAATTCATCTTGTTTGTTTTGGCCCAGTTCTCTAATCTGTCAAGGTCGTTTTGAAGTGTGATCCTGTCCTCTGGGGTGTCATATTTATGTCCTCCCTGAAGCATTTTCAGTAGGTTCCTGGGTGGCAAAACTGTTTGGCCAATTTTTCTCCCAAATGCTTCCCTTCACTTTTTTGCCCAACTTTTGCCAAATACACACACACCTCAGCTGTTTTCTTTTTCTGTGCTCTTAAGAAAAAAATAAAATTCATTGTTGACATCTGTCTGTCTGAGGAGACAGCCCGGTGAGAATCAGGCCTCAGGACTTCTGCCTGTGTTTAGAATCAGTGCAGACTGCATTTCCAACTACTTTTTCCCCATCCTTCACCACATAAAGCACACAGGTAATCACAAACACTGCCCCCCCCCAATGCTGCAGTACTTACTGGGTTCAGGAGCACTGTCAGAAAGAGTTCACCACCGCGAATGCTTTTGTCCAGCTCCTTGGAGCCACCAGGATACTCATTATAAAATATGGTGTGAGTGAAAAGACCACAAGTCTGTCGAGGCAACACCTGGGAGAGCCAGAGGGAGAGGAAAAATGAGAGATGGCCGTGGATTATCCCTGTGAATTTTAACATGCAGCCAACAGTGGGAACATGCCGCCAAAGGAGAAGGCAATTCTACTGGGGTTAGATGGTGTCAACATCATATTTGCTATTCTGCTATCATTCCTAACTGCCATTTTCAGTCCCACTCCAAAAAGAAAGAAAGAAAAAACACACCACTTGGTGTTCTGCGGCTACTCAGCATATTTAGACCTCGTGAGGCTGTTCTGAGGTTTCCTTCCCCACAAGAAATTTTCCTAAACCTTTTCTTGCATTTCCGCAAACCTCATGGTTCTCCTAAGCATGCTGAAAGCACCATCCATGCACAAGAGTCAACTCTTTTGGCTACGTGAGGACTGGCGCTCAAGGGAACTGAGTTCTTTATTAATATATAATGTAAAGTTAAAGGGGGGAATCAATCCAGCCTCTCCTGCTCAGCTGCCCAATAGTGACACAACTGTTGGAGCAGTTGCATGGCTCCACTTGGAAGTTCTTCTGTCTCGAATCCTACATACTGGGAATTCTACACTGGTCTGAGTGATTGCTACAAAGAACTGACTGATTTATGAAGGGCAAGTCTATCAGTGGCTACTAACCACAGTGGCTATGTTTTGTCTCCATTGTTGGAGGCAATATGCCTCAGGATTCCAGCTGATGGGGATCACAAGTGGAGAGTACTGTTGCATTCATGCTCTGCTTGCAAGCCTCCTAGAGGCATCGTTGGCCACTGTGAGAACAGGGCTCTGGACTGCATGGACCTTGGCAAAATCCAGCGGGACTCTTTCTTGTGCTCCCTTTGCTTTTGTGTTTGAGAGTTTCAGGGAAGATTAGCATTCAAAATGCAGGGATGAGTACTCAATAAACTAGTGGCCATGTTTCTCCTCCAGATAATCAATAGGGGCTTCATTGTCTCACCATGATTCCATTATGGATGAAGCCCCGCCGGTACCGGGCAGGCCGAAGGTGCGGATATTCCTCTGTGCTGGTCACCTGGATGCCCCAGACAGCTTTCCATGCCTCGTAGAGCTGTGCATGGACAGGGTAAACTCCTGAGTGGTGGGGGGCTACTGCATAGCCTAGGTCTGTGGGGATCCCATGCTCCTGGAAGAAGAACACAAATGCTAAGAACCCTCTATTCCATGTACTGCTAGCAGTTTGCTGAATGGAAGGAAGGCAGAAATCTCAAAACAAAAAGTAAATAAGTGAGTTAGTAAATCGGAACTTGGGTCTGGGGTATATGACATAACACATTTATACTAGGTTTGTAAACAGTCAATTGCCTGTGAAGAGTAAAACATTGCCTCTAGGCAACAAGACATAGATAAAATGAAAGGAAACTTGGCAGAATATTGTTGAGATGGCAATTTTGGGATCAGCGGGGTCAAACTTCTCACGGACTGGAACATCCCCTGTTGAATTTGCTCCTTACCAAAGCAAACTGCTTGTTGAGTTTCATTTGCTCGGCTAGCACAGTGACGTTGTGAAAGAGATGTGGCTGCATGTGACTCCACATGTGCGGGAACCACCAGAACTCCTTCCTATGCTTTAGCAGCATGTCGTCCCCTTCATCTTCCTCATCAGTACCTAGAAAGAAGGGGGAAGGAAGGAAGGGGTGCTCAACTGTCAGTCATCATAGACACTAAACGGCCAAACCAGAGAAGACAACATTTCATTTGCATGAATGGCTTTTAAAAGGAAACAGCAGGCGCCAGGTTCCCATCCACACCAGGGATCTGCTGTGGCGTAGCTGGGGGGCATTAACCCTTTGCCCCACACTGTGGTGCTGATCCAAATGAGCCCCCTGCTTCTGTGCCTGCTATCTTCCCTGGCATAAAAAGCTCCCATTCGCTCCTTTGTACTGATAGTACCCAAGAGCTGCCAGAAGACCACTTGGATCCAGTAGTTCCCCAAATCAAAGAATTCAAATAGGCCCCTACCTTTGTAGAGGTTACATGTCCCTGTAAGCCAAAACCCTGCCAGATATTTATCTATCCTGGACCAAAAAACTGCAACGAGGCCCAGAGGGTTAACAAACCTTATTTTACCTGATACCAGGATCCTGATCCAGATCAGACTTTACACAAGTGCTGACTGTGTGGATGGCATATCACTAAGAAATATGCAATACAGGTGAAAAGAACAAAGGCAGCTTACCAGTGTGGTAGAATTTCCCAGAAAATCCCAGGTTGAAAGTAAAATTGGGAACCAAAGTCCTCAACTTGTTCTGAGTGTTCAGTAGAGCCTGAAAAATAAGAAAAGGGGGGGGGGTAGAGGAGGAAACAAACTTCAAAACAGATTCTTAATCAGATTTTTCAACAAGAAGGGCACTTCCATACAAAGCCTACATGCTGGCAGCAATGCACAAGCAGCCCCAAACATTGGTTTCTTAAAGGCTGACCCTTGTCTTTGGAAAGCGTGTCCAGGAGAGCACAGCACCACACACCAGCCCTGTCCCCGGCCTTGCTCTCGGGTTCTCTGTTTTTGAGGAGAAGATAGTGCATAGCTTTCTTCAGATATGGCAAACCCTAAGCTAGATCAACTCATCCACAAAATGTTTGGGTTGGCCAGCTGGACCATAGGCTTCTGCCTCAGCTCCTGTCTAGGGAACCAGAGTTGAATGTGATGATTAACCTGCTATTGTTATTTACATAGTAACTCATGATTGTCTACCTTTAATCTTCTGCAAAGTCAAAAATAAAGCAGGCCAATTTAGCTACCAAAGCATATCCTCTATGCCTTCTTTATGGCTTTATCCTGCAAATAAAAGTCCCATCTTTCAACAGAGATATGCACCTGTTGCCTATTAATCACTATTTTAATTGTGATTGTCAATTGTCAAAAAATTCCATACAATTCAGAAGTGGTTAACATTGTAAAATTTGGATTGTGGTCATATATGCATCAAATATATTTTCTGTAGCTAAGAAACAGTGCCACAGTTTGATTTTTATCACATTCTTCCCCAACACTTTTCCTTATGTAATGTGTTTTTTATGTGGTTATTACTGAGATTCATAAGTCACTCTGGGAGCCTTTTTTGGTAGAAAAGTGGGATTAAAATGAAATGAAATGAAATGAAACAAATAAGCTGATGGAGCAATTGCCTTCTTCCAGTTGGTTGCTATGCACATTTTGGCAGCTTTAAGTACCCTCACAATAATTTTACACACAGAGTTATTAACCAAGTATTATTTCAGGAGTTAGTCATATTCGACAGCCAGTCATATTCATTTATCATGTTCAGAGGATTAGCCTAAAGAAGGCTGTATTACTGGACAGTCCCTGGATATTATTATTATGATTTCATAAAAGTTATACATTGCTTGATTGTAAACAACAACCACAACAACCCTCAAAGTGGTTTACAAACAATAAAGCAGTAAAATCAAGAAGAATTACAGCCCTACTTTAAAACATGCACAAGTTAAAATACTAAAACATATCAAAATTACTTCTAATAAAATTATTTCTAAGGAACTGGGTGGGCTTGTCTAAACAGGAATGTTTTTAGCAGGCTCCAAAAAGAATACAGTGAATCTACTATGTTCCCTGCATAAGGCACTGCAATATATCTTGAAATACCGGCACCTGAGAGCAGGAGCATTGCAGTGTCCATCACACAAATTGGCACATGCTAAATTACATGTATAGCTGCCTCTGGGTAAAATACCAACAACATAGTGAGTAGCTGAGATTTAGATTCATTTATTTGTATCTAGTCAACAGACCACACTATAAGACAAAGGTTTAACAGTATGAAAGCAACACAAGAACTGTACTTTTCAAAATTAAATAGTTTCCTGAAAACGCCGGGGCGGGGGGAGAAATCTGGGGCCTCTTCCTTTGAAGAGGAAGAACAAGATACCTCTGAATGTATATGAGGAATTTTATGAATAAGACGAAAGCCAAGGGGATTCAGACTGAGCTCTAACAGAAACGATTGCTCCCTGAAATAGTGTTCGTCACATTCTGCTCCTTGGAGGAGGGTCCATGCTGGAGATATGGGTATGCCCAGATAATGCCTATGCTTGGGAGATTTGTACTTCCCCACAGCCCTCACCACCACTTGAATAAATAATAATTATAATAATAATTGTATACCACTCTTCATATGAAGAGCTGAGGGCAGTTCACAACAGAAAAATAACAAAATTAGAATGCTTGGACCATTTACAAGGTTTTCTAGTGTGTCTAAGCTACAATCCCCTCATAATGATACCTGATAATTGTTTTATTTTATATTTACAGGTTGATAATGAAGAACATGGACATGGCTTAAGAGAAACTTAATTTTATTGACTTAAATAATTTTGTACTGCTCTTCAGCCAAAATGAAAAAGAAGTACAGCAACCTTTTGTCATTTCTTGGAAGACTGTTAAGCCATCTAGTCTAATCAAGAGTTCTGGAGAACTTGAAAGCTTGTGCACTATTGTGCAATATGTTGGTTGGCCTACTAAATGTATTGCCATAACAACAGACTGCCGAACAACACATTTTTATATTACGTAATCTTGAAAATTTAAACTTGTTCCTTTTAAAGGGTACTTTACATTTACCTGATATCATTTTGACTGAGTGAATGCTAGTCTAGCTTCCCTCTTGGATCCTAGTTGCCCTGCTCTCGATAAGCTCCACTTCATCAAAAGTCCTCCCCTTGTCCACCCCGCCCCACAACACACTGGTCCTGTCCTCTCCACTCCTGGACATCACACACTTAGTACAAAGTTCAGATGTTTGGCCGAATGCCCTCTTGAAATTTGAAGTTGTGAGTTATCAGGTTTCCCAGTTGTGTGGAGGCTTCTAAGAATGTTTAGCTGAACATGCTGAGAAGCTTCCTTCAGACTTTCATGCTCAAGTGGGAAGACTGGGAGTAGAGGGGTTGAAGCTGGCATGCTCAGGGATGTTGTAGAGAGAGACTGCCCCCCCTTTTGTCCTTGTCTACAATCATTCCATGAACCAGCTGAATGAAGCCTGCAGACCACAGTTTGAAGACCATTGTCCTATCCTGCACAATGTGCTTTCTTCTTAATTTCATGTGCTTCTGAGAAGGTAGGGACCACACATTTCTCCCCTATATAATGCCACATACATTCACACATTCCTCATGCAAGTAAAGAATCTATTATAGTTATTTAATACAGGGCAAGTTTATAGTCTCCAGTATTTTGATAGAAGAAAAACTGCCCTAACCAAAATCTGGATGAAAATGCCATGTGCGCCACTTGTAGGGCTAAGAAAAACGGCAAGTGTGCAGACAAATAAAGGTGCTGGAAGTGACACCATCTCATTTCTAAGGGTGTTTCTTGGTGATCTGCAACTATAGTAGTTGCAAACCTGCCTGTTTCCACACCAGGACAAATACGACAAAATTTTGAAGCCTATCTTCTGTCATAAAAGAAATGTTCCTGTTTAGGGTTTCAGTCAGCCATTCCCTCCTAGCAAGATTTTTCACTCGCCTCTCTATCCCACCAGTATTCCTTTTACTTTTCCAATTGTTCGTTTTCAATTTTGTTGCTACTGAGCATGCTCCGTCCTGTTTTGGCTGTTTTTTGGGGTGGTTGGGTGTGGATTGCCCCAACATGGTTTTATTCTTTCTTTTTTTGTACTAAGCAATTGATTCTCAGTGGCCCCATTTTGGCTACAGTCCTGTCAGCACTGTCCACCTGAGTTTACCATTATTGAGCAGTCTCCAATCGCTAGGAAAGTTTGGTGTGAAGATGAGTGAGAAAGAGATGATGCTAAGAGGCTTACCCTTTTGTGCACTGAGGGAGATTTAAAGCCTTGCTTTGGGTTACTATGACAACATATCTGCCAGCTGATAAATCCTAAACAACCCTGTTCCTTGTGGCAGCTGCAACTGTATTGTTGGCAGCTAGTACCAACTAGCCCCCATTCTGTTGCTTTCATCCTGGTGTTTTTAATGATTCCCCAAACCATAAGCACCCTCTGCAGGCTCACTGTTGACCTAAAAGAAATCAGTTGTAATCTTAAAGTACCAAGAAGATTCACAATGCATAATCATTAACAAAGACAGAAAAGGAAGCGGGAAATATTCATATGTATACAATCTTCTATCTGTAGGCCATTCCACCTCTTCTCCAACATTCTACAATACTGAACACAAGTTTGCACCTATTAACATTTTATTTTTCCCATTATACCTTTCCCAAAACTGAAGTTTTCCTGGTCCTTTTAACCACTCCAGTGTTGTAACTCCCTCACAAAATATCTGAATTGTACAAGATATATCAACAGTAGCTTAAACATAGTGCCATGTGCTTTCTGCAGCCAGATTACTTAAATATCGTTGCTTACTACATTCTCTTACAAAACAACTTTGCCTATGAAAATATTAAAAATGCATGCCACTTTGTTTTTCATATATATAAATATTTTGAATGAGTATTTTGTTCCTTCCAGTTCAAGTGTGTGTGTGGGGGGGAAACCCTTATGCCCTCTTAATAGTCACATTTTCTCAGCTCATCATTAGGTCTGGTTGAATTGTTTCTTTTAACTACCTATAAAAATAGGAATAAATTTGACCAGGACATAATATCCAGTGCTTCCTGTTATGTACTGAAGTTCTCACCCTGGGCCAGCAGGGGGATACTGTATATAGTTATGCAAATGAAGGATCGAAAGTGACGTTCAGTGATTGGATAGTTTTAGAAAGTTGCAACAGTTACACTGTTCTGGAGCTCTATATAAGCAGGCTGACTGAGCTTTTCAGTTCAGTTCTGTTCTGGCCTCTGAAATAAACAAGAGCTGTTTGAAGAATCACTGTGTCATCTGATATGTTCACCTACAACTTAACACTTCCTGCTCTTACAGTAAAGGAGGAAGGATTACTGAGCAGACAGGTTCCTACTGCTATTCAACTTTGATGTGAACATGAGAAGGGGAAAATACTAGTCCTCACACCACTTTCAGCACTGCTTGCATAGTCCGCTACAAAGCCAAAGGTCCTGTTGTTACCTGGCTGCTCATCAAATATTGGCCTGCCTTGTGCCTGAGAAATTGCACGTTACTGCATTATTCTGTGCACTCACAGGACAGAACACTTTGTCATTATTTGTGGGCATTATTTTACAAAAGTGAAGGATAATTATCCAAGCCACTGCTTGTTATACCATTCTCAATCAGCCGTGCAAACACATACATATGCAATGTCACATGCTAGAAAAATCTAGAATGGATGATTTATGTATTAGCACACACATAGTACAAAGATTTACAAACTACAGGGTGAAAAAGCTCTGCAAACAGTGCACAATGGCAAATGTAGATAAAAACATAGTTAAAATCCAGAAACCAATTAAAAGACAAATAAGTTTGGGGCTTTTAAGGAAAAAGTGCATGATTGGTTGGCTATGCATTAACACATCCATTATTCCAGATGATGTGTAAAACATGCATTTTCTAGAAACAGAATTTGGTAGTGACAGCAAATCTTGGAAACATCTTCTTTCCCTTAAAAGACAGGCAACTTTCAATTTGGGAGGCAGGGTTCTTTGTGGCAGAGATGACCATTTGCCACTTGAAGGTTTCCTAGGCGCTGCTCAGGAGGAGCTCCAGTGGCAGGATCTTACTCAGCACAAGCCCAGTTCCTCCCATGTTCCATACATCTGTCGCCTTGCAGCTTTCTAAGCCACAATAATCCTTCCCCAATTATTGACTAAGAAAGCCTTAAAAATAGATTGCAAAATTCTGCAAAACTAATTCATACAAGCAAATTAAGCATGCATGCTAAGTCTTTTTACATAGTTTGCACTGCTGTTTTAAGCTGCTGGCCAATATGTGACACTACAGAAAGATGCTTTTCCCAAAACAATTTTCATCACCAAGACACAATCTGAATCCTTTTAGGAGGCAAGGCAGCAGGATCTATCATATTTAAACTTGATTAGGCATTTGGTTAGACTAACCTGAATCGCTTTTATATAACTTGTCAGGAAAACACACCAGCTATTTTTTCACTGAGAAATTCCCCTCCACTTCCTTCTCCCTCTGAGAACTCAATAACAAACCCATGAAATTATTTCTTGCTTTTTTTATTTTTAAAAATGAAAACTCATTAACCTTTCCAGCTCTGCACCCACAGAGCCTCTTTTAAATGGATAAATCTGAGCTTTATCTGCTTTGCCTGAAATTCTGTTTCACTGATCTCAGATTATTGCTCCATTTCACTCTACTAAACCTCCAAACAAAATATATTTTAGAATGATCTGGTCTGAGGTTGTGTCTGTTTGTTTTTTGCAGTCACTTGAGAAACCTTCTATCTTCCTTCTGGGGCAAATAGAGTGCCAAAGATGTCTGATATAATTCCATCTGTGGGTCTGGTCACTGGCTGGGAATCCAATCTCAGCTAGTTTGCAGAATGGAAGCCATATAAATACAGCACAAAATAAATAAAATGAGTAATGCAAGGAGGGTGAGCAATTTCCAGAAATAAACAGGGGTGTTGCTTTCTCGGCTTTGGGAAGGATTGCCCTGGTGATTTGGGTTTAAGTTCTACTGATAAACACAGGATTATAGATAGGATTTTCAGAGTCTTAAGTATGGTTATAGAGCCATGCCCTGACCATTCTCACAAAGGGACAAGTTATTATGAATTTCTGCCTTTCTTACAGTGTTCCTCTTAGGCCTGCTTCACACAATCATTTTTCCCTATACAGAGATTTAGATTAGGTTAGTATCCAGCCATTATCTGTAGTCTCCACCAATCCCTTTGGCAGAAGCTATGTTAAGTCTTCTCACTGCTTCCACCTTCCCTAGCACCTGGGGTGAACAGAAACTGACCCCTGCCCTCAGCCAAATCTTCTAAATGCTCAAGGGAGTGCATGTATATGTCTGAGATCTGGCAATCAAATATGTGTTGCCCTTGTATATGGGGTTGGCCTTGTTGCATATCAAATTAAACCATAGTTAATCACAAGCAATGATTTAATATGAACACACAGTCTGCTACTGAACGCTGCTCAAAATTCTCACTCTACTACGCTGCTGGGAAGCAAGGCAGAGTTTGGTGTGTCATGTGAATCTGGGTTGGCTGTTTGTTACCCCTGAGCAAATCATGAGTGGTAAGCAAAGCACAAACCCTTGTTACTGCTTGTTGAAGATCACAATATGCCAGACTTTAGCTTGTCCCCCCCCCCCGCAATGGCATGGCAGCAGGAGTGGGAGAGGAGCACAGCAAGAACTTCTCTGCAGAATGCTTCACACTTACATAAAACCATAGTTTGTTTTTAACTACAGCTTAATGTGATGTGCAAACCAGGCCACAGTCTCTGTTTTGGAAAAATGACATCATGAAGAAGAGGTCCTAGCATAAGGTCATCAGGGCCAATTGAGACAAAGGGGAACACAAAAGCTGCAGACCAGGATTCCTAATACTTTATAAATGCTTTTTCAAGGAAAGTTGTCAGTACAACTACACTTACACCTGCAAACCGGACACTTCCATACCATTCCACCAACTATACTGAAGAGAGCTGGCAGTAACTGTTTTACAGGACCCTCAAGTTGAGAGTTGTTGTGCAAGCAGATATAAAGCAGAAGCCATGTGGTGCAGCATCTCTGGCATCAGCCCTCATATTATGCTGGAAGAGGCTCAAACTGAGCCTCCGTTTCTGTCACCACCCATCATACTGATAAATAGAAGAGCTTCTCATAGCCCAATTCTGTACATGGAATTAAGTCCTACTGGGTTCAATGAAACTTAGCCCCTAGCAAGTCTGCTATAGATTTCAGAAGGTCTGAAGCCCAGGCATGAAGAAGTGGCTTGTCTTTGGTGTGTGTGTGTGTGTGTGTGTGTGTGAGAGAGAGAGAGAGAGAGAGAGAGAGAAAGAGAGAGAGAGAGAGAGAGAGAGAGAGAGAGAGCATGCAGAAAAAAACAAGGTTTACATTCTTGCCATCTCTTAGGACCCAACCAAATGTGGAGCTCAAGCCACGATGGTTACCACAAAAGGAAGTTGCTTGGCCTTTTTCCACACTGTAACGGCTAGTAGATCTTAACCCCTATTTATATTTCAGGACAGTATGTGTTTCCCCGCCCCTAATCCAGACCACTGGCTGCCATCGGCATGAAAATGCAGAAAATGCCCAACTTTACCTCTACATCCGACACCTTCATGCGTGTGCCCTCTTTGCCCACAAAGATATCATCGATGTCCACAAGGATGTAGCGATCAAGGGTCAGACATAGACGCTTGCCAGTCAGGTAAGCAATAGCGTCAACAAAGATCAGCTTGTGAAGCCAGAAGTTGAGGTTATTACCAAAAAGGACCCGCTGGATGCCGTCATGCAGACCAAGGTCCTGTACCACGGTAGCATGCAGAGCTCTGTGGGTGGTCAGATGCGGGATTGACTCTGAAGATTTGGTGCTGGCCATCAACACAGGTTCGTAGGTGGTGTGATTTGACTGGAACACTGTCCAGTCATCACCAGGCAGGGGGCCTTGCTCCACTTCATTAGCCTGAGTTACGTACAGGAGCGGGGCACTGGGATTGATGTGATAGTCTCGCAACCCTAGATTGGAATGTAGGAAAAGGGGAAAGCCCTTGAGTTGAGCACTGAGCAAGCTGTTCTCATTTGCTTTGAAGAAGCCAATGATCCCCACTCCATATTCCACACAGTATTTGTCCAAGAGGTCCCTGTTCCAGGTATCCAGGTTCACATATTTAAGGATATTCTCATAAATAATAAGAGCATAGCGGCCATGGTCTTTGTCTGTCAGAGTGGGCATGTCTCCCTTTCCAGGGGCAATCTCTGTCCTGTATTTAAACCGGCTAGATTCCAAGATAGCCACAATCTCCTGACCCAGTTGGGAATAGATGCTTTCCACAAAGACGAGCACCACAGGGTCTGTGCGTGAGTTGTCCACTGATTTCATAAGCCTCCAGCTTGCCTGGGGTTGAATAAGAACCCTGTGCTGGTTGCTACAATCGCTGAAGGGCAACGGAGGCGGTTCCTTTATTTTGGGGCTGTTGGTAACGTAGTAAGCCAGGAAGCACATGGAAATCAGGCTGAAAGCAATGAGCAGCAGGATCAATCTGTGGAGCTCCAGCTGTCGCACATGCCTCACTACTTTCCACAGATGAATCATGGTGAGGTGCGTGGCTTATCCCTTCCTCAAGCTTGGCACCAACCAAGCTGCCTTCGGTGTCTCCAACGCCACCACCGGAAGAGCCAGTGGCAGCTCACGGAGAAGAAATGTGGGCTGCAGAGAGGGATAAAGCTTAAGCAAGCAGCTACAAGACTAGATGCCCAGTGATCTGCCATTTATCTCAAGTGACCATGGCCTTCAAGTCCCATTGCTCCTCTGAGTGCTGCTGCCCTCTTCCTTCACTTCTCCACTTGCTCAGAAGAGTCCTAGGAAGGAGGTGGGTCATGTGCAGTTCTGAATTCCTTGGCTTCAGATGCAAATGTCAGGCATCAGGGGTAGGGAAAGCATTCCACAAACTGAAGAGCTGCTCAGCTGGCTGACTTGCCCGTCACATGATAGTCACCGTCGACTGGCAACCTGCAATTAAGAAAGAAATCACATGTTAAGGGCAGGCGAACTAATGGGCTTTGGGAAGAGGGCAGTGGGACAGTGTGCTTGCGGATTAGAATCACATCATTTTCTTCTGATATACTCGCTAACAAGTGGGATGGGAACCTTGTGGCCTTCAAGATGCTATTGAAATCCAACTCCCAACAGCCCTATTCGGCATGGTCAATAGGTCAATGATGGGGGTTATTGTCCAACAACAACTGGAGGACCACAGACTCCCCATTCCTGCCTGTAACAAAATGTTGCTTGTGCAGGCACACCAGTTCAGGGTTCCAGCCAGCCTAGCATACCCTTTTCAGGGGATTTAATTCCATTTCTCCCTCTTTTCCTCTCTTCCTCTCCCATGACATTCTGTGCCCACTGAGCATTCTCAGTTCAGACTTAGCTGTTTTGGGTCCTCATCCCTGTTAAGGTTCTCCTTCCTGAAGTTTCTTTTATTCCCTTCTTATTTCTGGTGATGATATTCCCTTCATGTGTCTCAGAAGCCTCATTTTGGGTATATAGCCATCATAACTTAGGATATGAAAAGTAAAGTGTCCTTGGCTCATAGCTCATCTCTACCACGAATCTGCAAGATTCAGCAGGTCAGTTATTGGCTCTTTATCTGGTATTACATTTACAGGGCTATGTGATGAGTCAGGCAAGAAAACAGATTAAAAGACCCTTGTCCCAGAGAAGAATTGGATTTCCCAAGCTGATATTTAATTATTGCATCTTTAGAATACTCTCTCATTCATGTTACCAACATGCAAATATTCACTTCCCAAGTCTGCCACTATGAGTAGAGAAAAAAGAACCTATGGAATTTCATCACTCACTCAGCACTTTGCAATATTCAGCATTGAAGGAGAAGTGCCATAGATTTTTCATTCTGAAAAAGCAGGATTTTATTAATCCCACCTGGGCACAGGTAAATGGGTCTTGGGGGGAAACCCAAGATAAACCCTTATTACTAGATTAATTCCCCCCTGAAATTATTAAAGTATGTATTGGTAGGAAAGGGTCTCTGTTGGAAAATATTAGACACAAGGAAAAAGAATAGGAATACAAATAATAAATTTAGGTCCATACTTCTTAAAACCGCCCAGTGATTATGGTGCCAAATTTAATATCCCAATTCACAAGGATATAAAGCACACAAAATGCTAGGTGAGATGAAAGGAAACCTAATAGGGTGGGCTCAGGAGCACAGGAACAGAATATTTCAAGTGGCTACAGGCAGAAAAGTGACTTCAAACAAACAACATAGTGCTGTTCTGGAGACCAGCCCTTATCAAGAATAAATCCTTTTGCTCTCACATCATGTTTCCCACCCTAACGTGGCAGGGTGCAGCAAAACCATTTTAAACAGAGTTGTAAACAGATTAGAAAGCGGAACCCTCCCAGCAACCAGAAACACTCCCAGCAACCAGGTTGGGAAGCTTTTCCTAAGGGAAGAGAGGTGTTTTTCAGGCCATCTACATACATAAATGACTAGTGTTACATAGAAATTTAATAAATAAGTGATAAAACAGTGTGTGGTGGTGTTTTGGTTTGCTACCATGTTATGTATTTTTTTGTTTTTATATTGTAACCACCCTGTGATCCTCAGATGAAGGACGATATAGAAGAAACAACAACAACAACAGTGTGGGTAGACAGGCAAGCATCTAAACATTTTATAGGCAAGTCAATTCTGTAGACTTACTTGCTAAGCTAATTTTGTTTTATTTTTTAAGGAGAGGGACTCTTATTACCATCTACCTCATTTGTTTAGTTAAGAGATATCGGTGTCTCGATGATGTGTAATGGAACTTTCCCTCCACAATGAACAAATGCAGCGAGACACCCCATCACTGCTTGGGATCAGGGGGCAGATGTTCTAGATCAGGGGGCAGATGTTCTAGATCAGGGGTTGTCAACCTGGTCCCTACTGCCCACTAGTGGGCATTTCAGGATTGTAAGTGGGCGGCAGGGGGTTCTACGGCACAAGCTAAATCCTCCTTCCATCGAGCACTGGTGGGTGGTAAGGAAATTTTTCCATCTAGAAAGATGCATTAGTGGGCGGTAGGTATAAAAAGGTTGACTACCCCTGTTCTAGATAAATATAAGCCCAAGCATTTATTCTTTTAGAAATTAAAATATAGCTGCTGTGCATGGCATTTATCTCACCTTAAAAAACCCACTAAAAATAAGGGTCTTGTACTTGACCAACAGAGAATAAATCTTCAACTATAACGACAATAATACACAAATTTTTCACAGAAAATGGTCTAAACCAGTTCTATAATAAACTCTACCATCTCATCATTCTCTTCAGCTTTGAGAGCGTATGTCCCACTGACAATAATTTAACTCTGAGTTCAGTCTCACAGGGATGAGTCTTTGTAAAAAATAAAAATAGGAGCCAGAAGGCAGCATTGGTGTGTGAGCAACAACATAATTGCAAAGTCTTTGGACCAAAGCTATCAAAGAAATTATGTGAAGCTGAACTGCACTAAATACTATACAAGACACAGGGTGCTCACGGGAACAAACTGTGTCTCTTTGCAACTTTCCTCTCAGCAGCAGTCCAGGAGGTGGCAAATTTTATCATCACCCTAATTTTTCTAGTGCTGAATGTTGCGTCTGGTTTACAAAGAGCGGCACTGACACCACCTGCTAGTATCTGAATGCAAGGGCTCCCGCATGTCCCTTTGTCCCTTTCCGCAGCATGCAGGGTTGGAGTGCCCAAACAATGGCAGAGTGGCATGCAGAAGCAAAGGTCCCTGTGGCACACCGGCGAGAGCCAGGAGAGTGCGCAGAACAAATGCACCATTTGAAGTCTCTGCAAAGCTCTTAACAAGCCTCTGTTTGTTACAAGCATGCAAGCATGAGCACACACACAAATTAAAGGCCTATATCAGATTGCTGCTCAAGAATCTGTCAGCTCTGATCTCTTTAACAAGGCCTCAGTGCCAGAGGGTATGCCAGCTGGCACAAGGTGCATGAAAACAGTTTTGGAACTGTGTCAGCATGGGCCCGGGAATGTGGGGGTAGGGAAGCAGAATGACATGGTGCAGGAGAGCACAGTGCCCAGCAACAATCTATATACCTATACTGCCAAACCCAGACAAGTTTCCCCTGCAAAGGATTACAGAACAGACAGCAAGCAGCTTGCTTGCAAAACAAAAGAAGTGACATTGCTCCATCTCACATGATTGAATCTACAGATGACCAGATACAGCATTTCATGTTGTCCATGGAGAAAATTGGCATCTCCGAGCAGTAGGGTGGCCAGAACGGCTTGAGCTCCAGTGGTACAGAGCAGGAAGTCTGAATGAAAGAGGCAGGGACTGCAAATTGAGAAGGCGGAGTGTGGTGTGGCCAGAGTTTTTGGAAGTGGGTTCTCCCTGAACCTCCCTGAGTGGCCTTGAGCGATTCATTACTGCAAGTCTGTGTTGGCTGTCCTGAGCCACTTCAAGAAAAGGCAGGGAGAAAATGTAATAAGGAAGCAATACTATCAGGTATGCTCCTGCCAACCTAGCAGTTCGAAAGCACCTCAAAGAGCAAGTAGATCAATAGGTACCGCTCCAGCGGGAAGGTAAACGGTGTTTCCGTGCGCTGCTCTGGTTCGCCAGAAGCGGCTTAGTCATGCTGGCCACATGACCCGGAAGCTGTACGCCGGCTCCCTTGGCCAATAAAGTGAGATGAGCGCCGCAACCCCAGAGTTGGCCACGATTGGACATAATGGTCAGGATCCCTTTACCTTTACTATCAGGTATGATCAGTAATCTCTGTTGCGTTGAGACTACAGCTTCTGGCAGAACAGCCCCCCCCCCCCCGATATACTGCTGTGTTTATAAATGCTTTAACTATCGTACTGGGCAGTCATGGAAAAGGCACTTCAATGCACTGTTTAAGCAGCCTCCTGCACTTGTATATTCAAAAGCTGGTGGCCTCCCAGAAGCAAAAAAGGGCTTCCAGAGCTTGGAAAGTGAGACTCCTGCAGAACTTCTTGTCCCTTTCTGCAGCAAGCAAGAATGGAATTGGGTAAAACAGGCACCAATGTATGCAAAAATGCTTAATGTACATAATTTAACCAGGGAGCAGTATCTGACACTGTGAGGGAAGCAAAGGAACTGTTTTTATGGCAGCCAGGGCAGGTTTAAGCTATATATTTATTCCTCTGACTCCTTTTTAGTAACACATCATTAAGCACTGCCCCCATAAAAACAAAGGCTTCTTTGAAATCTTTGCAGCAACTCAGCTTCCTCCTCCTCTCTGGCTGTGTCATTATTAGAATTGACAATATGGGTGGCAATGGAGATAATTTATGGCCATGAAAATCCATAAGCTGCCTTTATTTGTAAAATGAACTCTAGGCAACTTGTGAACAAAATAGAAAACAAAGTCAAGACAGCATTGCCACTACAAAGCCACAACATAAGGAAGCGGTAACAAAACCAAACGAGAGGTAACCAAAACAAACCCTTAGTAACAACTTCAATCAATACCAAAAGCCTTATAGAAGAGCATGACTTCTCTTGAGTCAATTTACTCCAGATTAGGTACAATTAAAAAGCGGAAGAGAAGGAATACAGTGGTACCTCGAGTTACATACGCTTCAGGTTACAGACTCCGCTAACCCAGAAATAGTGCTTCAGGTTAAGAACTTTGCTTCAGGATGAGAACAGAAATGGTGCTCAGGCAGCACGGCAGCAGCAGGAGGCCCCATTAGCTAAAGTGGTGCTTCAGGTTAAGAACAGTTTCAGGTTAAGTACGGAC
>NW_028293373.1:0-13245 GCF_964106645.2 Podarcis pityusensis
CAGCAGCTTTCAGTTTCTTACTCCTTGTGGCGTATTTGAGACTTAGGTAAAAAAGGTAACGGTGAAGGATCTCTGGACAGTTAACTCCAGTCAAAGGCAACTATGGGGGGCGGTGCTCATCCCGCTTCAGGCCAAGGGAGGCGGTGTTTGTCCGCAGTAGCTGTTCTGGGTCATGTGCCCAGCATGACTAAACCGCTTCTGGTGCAATGGGACACTGTGACGAGTGCCAGAATGCATGGAAACACTGTTTTCCTTCCTGCCACAGTGGTATCTATTTATCTACTCGAACTGCTATTTTCGAACTGCTAGGTTGGCAGGAGCTGGGACAGAGAAACGGGAGCTTACCACTGTCGAGTGGATTCGAACTGCCAACCTTCCGATCGGCAAACCCAAGAGGCTCAGTGGTTTAGACCACAGCGCCACCCACTCTTGTATTTGAGACTAGATTGTATTGGCCCACCACTGTCCATCAGGTCACACTAGTGGACTGCAAAACCCCTTGTGAAAGGAAGCAATCTTAATCTACCACTGTGAAATGTTGAAAGGTCTCAAGAATAACCTCCTGTTACACGAATGAAGACTGCCCAGCACGGCCCAAAATTTTTTAGAAACCAAATACATACAGAGGTACCTCGGGTTAAGTACTTAACTCGTTCCGGAGGTCCGTACTTAACCTGAAACTGTTCTTAACCTGAAGCACCACTTTAACTAATGGGGCCTCCTGCTGCTTCCGCGCCGCCAGAGCACGATTTCTGTTCTCATCCTGAAGCAAAGTTCTTAACCTGAAGCACTATTTCTGGGTTAGCGGAGTGTATGTAAGTGTATGTAACCTGAAGCGTATGTAACCTGAAGCGTATGTAACCCGAGGTACCACTGTACTGTGATTTTTAAATGGACAGTATAATTTTTCAGGTTGGACCTGGGTAACGTCACATCAAAGTCATGTTTCTGGTTTGCCATCTTGATTCAAAATGGTGCTTTGTCCAAATGTCAACAAATGTTGCCACCTTCATCTCAGGAACCCTCATGCCAACTTTGGTGATAATATCTGAATAGGCTGCCAAACCTATGAAGGCAAAGTTACACCAAGGTGGCGATTAGGCCTGCCATCTTAACTCAAAATGGGAGTTGGTAACCCAACCTCAACCCCATCTCAGGAACCCTCATGCAGAATCTGCCAATGATACCTCAAAAGGCATCCAAACTCATGGAGGAGAAACAAAGGGACAAACCATTGTCCAAAATACACAGTAGATGAAGCAGCCCTCTTTCTACAAGATGGTAGATAAGAGAGCCCAGGCAGAGTCCTAAATACGCAGTAGTGTACCGGAAAGTCAGTATGATTAGCTTTAATTTATGTTTGTGGTTATTACCAATGAGGGAAATCCCCAGCTTTGTTTAAGAAGCACCTGAAAGTGTTAGGCAAGTTTCAGTTTGTGTTTCAGATAAACAAGGAAACTGAATACAGTTTTATGCATGTAGGTCTTGTGCCTAATGTATTTAAAATGTTTCAGGGATTATGATCTGTTTAGTGTGTTCCTTTCCATTTCAGTATTCATATACTAATCTAAGCCAGTAAGCAAACATCTCTTATCAGGTTAATTCATGAAAGCTGCATACACAATATGATTTATAAAGAAATCGCAAGGCAGAGTTCAAATTTGAAAGAAAAGGAATCAAGAAAATTAAATGATATCCTATTCCAGATATCCTCATTGTTACCAACATTAATTAAAAAGGAACAAATGGATAGAGCATTTCATTCATTAGTTATCTGATATCCTGAGTACCAAACAGATGTCCTCCAAATAATTCTGCCCACTTTGACCTGGGATGGGGAACCAGATCTGGTCAACGGGCCAGAACCTTATCTTCACCATGGCCCAACTTTGCCTACTGGGTGCTGATCATCAGTCAGAGGGAGACTTTTTGAAGCCTCTGCTGAGGGGAAATACTCTTTCCCTCTGCTGAGAAAGCAGCGTGCATTCAAAGAACTGGGGGAAGCACTTTTGACTACAAACTGCTTCCTTTGGAAAGGAAAAAAATGTTCCATTTTAAAAGCTGCTTTAAGAACTGGAAGCTTCCAAACCACCTAACAATCAGCTGATTGCTTTTGTGAGCCCTGTACTTAGTGCTTCTTAAGTGTACTTGCAAAGCGCTTCTGAAGTGCCAATTGTTGGGTTCTTGGGAAGCACTGTGCAAGCGCCTTTCATCCAAGCTCCACCTGTACCTGCACAGCAAGTGAACATGGCCTGGCCGAAATGGCCTGCTGGGCAAAATGGAGAAACTGGTGGGCTTAAGGAGATCTGTAAGTCACAGAATTCCCATCCCTGACTTGAATAACCACTTTAAGCGTTATAGGTCTATTACAAGAAAGAATGGGAATGAATCCCCTCTTCTAAAGAGCATTTATACCAGGGTAATATAGCCCAATGTGGGATGCGGGTGGCGCTGTGGGTTAAACCACAGAGCCTAGGACTTGCCAATCAGAAGGTCGGCAGTTTGAATCCCCGCGATGGGGTGAGCTCCCGTTGCTCAGTCCTTGCTCCTGCCAACCTAGCAGTTTGAAAGTATGTCAAAAGTGAAAGTAGATAAATAGGTACTGCTCCGACGGGAAGGTAAACGCGTTTCCGTGTGCTGCTCTGGTTCGCCAGAAGCGGCTTAGTCATGATGGCCACATGACCCGGAAGCTATACGCCGGCTCCCTCGGCCAATAAAGCGAGATGAGCGCCGCAACCCCAGAGTCGGCCACGACTGGACCTAATGGTCAGGGGTCCCTTTACCTTAATATGGCCCAACTGTAAGGCCCCCAGGCCTTTTCTGAGGCCACACCCCTTCACCCATTGAATGCTTTTTCCTCTGAAATGTGTCCTTGAACTGAGAGAATGCCTCTTGCTTGCTTGGGCAGAGGATTGAGAAATGTTGATGTATGGTTGGGAATAGGGATATAGCCTCCTTTACAAAGAGTCGTATCTGTTTCTCTGCCTACTTTCGTCTCTGGCCCTGCATGCGGCTCCCAAAAGGTTGCTCACAAGATGAAAAAGGTCCACAACCCTTTATTTATACCAGTAACTATCAAAAGTTCTTATATTGGTTAAAATTAAAGACACTGCTGCCTTTACCAGCTGATTGATTTGGTTCACTTCAAAGCCATCCAGTTACTAATTTTTAGAAGACAATCAAACTATTGCTTTCTAAAATACAGTTATTAAACAGAGTGTCCACATGACATCCATTACAAGAATCTCCTACAGTAAAGGAGGTACACAACATGTTTCTCTCCTTATGCCTACACATAAATACAATATGAACTTTTTCCTACTCTTCACATTTTCCTCGTCTACAGTGCGTAGGACATCAGCTCCCACAGATTGACAAATACTTTTCAATACATTTGTAAGGTTTGTGAACTTCTGTGAAGAAGTTTCTCAAGAAGGAAATATACCTTCATAAAATCCTTATTGTAAGACCCAAGATTACAAATTAAGAGTTCCCCATTGAGAATTCAGACCTACAAACCAGCCAAGCCACAACATGTTTCTCTCTACAAGGAGCACACCACTTCATAAAGAGTTGCAGGGGGAATGTCAGCATCCTTGAACTCAATTTGCATTCCTATTTGCCTTTATAAAGTTACTTCATGTCCCTTCCAAGATGTCTATTACTATCCTTGCCTCACTCACTAATACTTACAAATTTAATAACCTATATTTATTCTGTCACTTGAGCCAAAAAGCAAACACCGGATATGTGTTTTCTGCATTAAAAAAAATCCTTTCATTTTACAATTTTATGTGATGGAAGTATACCAGCACGCTGTTCTTCAACAAGAAACCATAACAGATTGTGTGCCACACACAAAAGGTGTCTAAAAGCTGTTTCTTTAACCTCAAAACAATGCACAGTTTGATATTAAAATCACTGATGGCTTAAGTATGTACAACGGTACAACAATATTTAGTAGTGGTCTAGGTCTTTTAAAACCTTAGCAGAGCAACCCAAATCCTGGCTGAGAACTGGAGTCACATTAGCCGGCCTAATGGTTGGGAGGACTGCACAGGAGTGGAGTTGGCTTGAGATCCAGTGGATCCTGGAACATCTCAGTGCCTCCCCCTCCCCATTTTGGGAATTTCAGTAGCCTGCCACTGACAAGGAGCCTACCAGCAGTACTTCTGCCTGAGAAGGGTTCAGAACCCTTTTTGACCCATCCAAGGGCTATACACCAGCTGTGGCCAAGGCCAGAGGGAAGCGGCAGGATGCGAACTTTCACACAGCAGGCAACATTCTAGCCACACAAAAGCCAGGGGCTTCTGCACTCAGGCACATGCCTCTCCAGCCTCTGCCCAGACATACAAGAGCCCTATCACAGTCCCAAGGCAGAGCCCAGCCAGGCAAAGCACTGAGGATGGTGGGGGAACAGGGCTGGTGTGCGTGTGGCCTGGGGAAGAGTCCCCAGGGCCAGATGGAGAGGCCAGAAGGGCCACATCTGGCCTGCTAGCCTTAAACTGCACATCCCTGCTATAACCTCTGGAACCCAGTGAAGGCTTACTAAGCTGCACTCAGAGTTAGGTTCCCAGTACGTTTCCGAGCACAATTCAAAGTGTTGGTGCTGGCCTCGGTCCCGTATACTAACCAGCCTCGGTCCTGTATACCTGAAAGAGCGTCTCCACCCCCATCGTTCTGCCCGGACACTGAGGTCCAGCACAGAGGGCCTTCTGGCGGTTCCCTCATTGCGAGAAGTGAGGCTACAGGGAACCAGACAGAGGGCCTTCTTGGTGGTGGCGCTTGCCCTGTGGAATGCCCTCCCATCAGATGTCAAGAAAATAAACAACTACCTGACTTTTAGAAGACATCTGAAGGCAGCCCTGTTTAGGGAAGTTTTTAATGTTTGATGTTTTATTCTGTTTTTAATCTGTTGGAAGCCCCGATGCCACCCTTGGTAACTGCACAGAAACTTCATGGGGCATCAGTTTCAAACACACGTTTTACAAGAGGTCTAGTGTGTATGCTGGATTTAAATTGTTTTCTAGAAACCATGGGACTGACTTTGAACCCTTTGGAAAGTGGCTTTGGCACTACAGTGGATGCTCGGGTTGCGAACGTAATCCGTGCGATTTAGCGCTTCTGCACATGCGCGACCACTGAAACCTGGAAGCAACTCATTCCGGTACTTTCGGGTTTCGGGGGGGGCGTAACCCAAAAAAACGCAACCTGAAGCGTCTGTAACCCAAGGTGTGACTGTACACAAGTTTAAGAGGCAGACCTCTCTTGTACTCAATTACACTCTTCAAAGCGTCATATTCACTACCATCTCAGGGAATCAGCAGAAAATGTGTCCTGATATCTGCAGTACCAAATGTGTCTATATCTAGACGGAACTCTCTTCCCCAAGGTTTCATCAAGAGGGCAAGCTTGAGTATTTCCCAGTTGAATGGTCAATAATGTGCATAGGTACATGGGTGTAGCTGGGGGGGGGGGGCAACAGCCCCCCAATCAGTCAATAAAAATACATAGCAAACTGAGGTTTGTGTGTCCCCCCAACAAAAGGCCTGCCCCCTAACAAAATTCCTGGCTATGTCCATGCAATTGGCTAAAACTATCAGCTTCTGCCAGTTCCATCCGTTTGCTGTACTGAAATAAATAATAGCTTTATTTTTACTCCATGCAATTTTGTTTCGGTGCTCTTTTATTGTTATTTAATTTCAAATTTTCCAAAAAAATTCATTCCTTGCTGCAAGCTAGCCCTAAGGACACGGGTACAGGCCAGACTGTTAACAATAAAATAAAACAGCAAGTACTCTGTTACGACAGGCCTTATCCAGTTAGCAGCAAATGAACCACCACGCAAGCAACAAAGGATTTTTCACTGGGTGGCTGAGCAGGATCCACCAGCTTTTAATTATTTGCATAACTTTGTAAGTTCATATAAAACTTAAAAAGAATAAAAATGGAGTAATGTACCCATGTGTTTCATAGAATCATAGAACTGTGGAGCTGAAAGGGACCCAGTGAGGACCAGTGCTGAGGGCCTTCTGGCGGTTCTCTTGCTGCAAGAAGCCAAGTTATAGGGAACCAGGCAGAGGGCCTTCTCCGTAGTGGCACCCGCCCTGTGGAACTCCCTCCCACCAGATGTCAAAGAGAACAACAACTACCAGACTTTTAGAGGACATCTGAAGGTAGCCCTGTTTAGGGAAGCTTTTAATGTTTAATAGGTTATTTATTTTAATATTCTGTTGGAAGCCGCCCAGAGTGGCTGGAGAAACCCAGCCAGATGGGCGGGGTATAAATAATAAATAATTATTATGATAATTATTATAAATAATTATTATAATAATTATTATGATTTAGTCCAACCCCATGCAATGCAATTTGTGTTGTTTTTAAGCCCTAGATTTTTTACCAACCCCTAGGATGGGACGCAGGTGGCGCTGTGAGTAAAACCACAGTGCCTAGGACTTGCCGATCGTATGGTCGGCGGTTCGAATCCCCGCGGCGGGGTGAGCTCCCGTCTTTCGGTCCCAGCTCCTGCCCACCTAGCAGTTCGAAAGCACCCTTAAAGTGCAAGTAGATAAATAGGGACTGCTTACTAGCGGGAAGGTAAACGGTGTTTCCGTGTGCGGCTCTGGCTCGCCAGAGCAGCGATGTCACACTGGCCATGTGACCCGGAAGTGTCTGCGGACAGCGCTGGCTCCCGGCCCCTAGAGTGAGATGAGCGCACAACCCCAGAGTCTGTCAAGACTGGCCCGTACGGGCAGGGGTACCTTTACCTTTACCTAGGATGGGAACAGGGCGGAAACACATAAAACTGCCTTGATAACTATGAGCTGGACCAGGTTGGGGTATTTTTAAAAAGGAGTTTCTCACGACTCACCCTACAAACCTTTTCCCCCGCAGTTGCTCAGCTAGTCATCCAGTTTGGTTTGTGCAAAGAGGAGAACAAAACGTGACTCACCACACCCACCCAATGCATCTACAGCAGTGCTGGCCCAACTTGGCCTGCCAGCTGTTTTGGGACTACAACTCCCATCATCCCTTGCTAACAGGACCAGTGGTCAGGGATGATGGGAGTTGTAGTCCCAAAACAGCTGGAGGGCCAAGTTTGGGGATGCCTGCCATAGAGGACCCGGCATGATCTGGACCAGGCATAGGCAAACTCGGCCCTCCAGCTGTTTTGGGACTACAACTCCCATCATCCCTTGCTAACAGGACCAGTGGTCAGGGATGATGAGAGTTGTAGTCCCAAAACAGGTGGCGCCATCACTGATCTACGGAGAGGGAAAGCAAATGTGAGAAAAGGCCAAAAGCCCAAAATATATATATATAAAAGGTTTAAAGCCACATTCCCTCGTCAAGAGACCCCAGATTGTTCCTTCCACATGAAAGTAACACGGCGAGGAGGCCTTGCTGGGCCTCCTCCGCCTCCACGAGCACCAAAAAGGGCGCAGAGCGATCCTGAAAGCCGGCGCAAAACAGGTCGGCGAAGGAGGAGGCGCGGCGGAATCGAAACCTCCCGAGGAGAAGCGAAGCCCGCGAGCGACTTTCGGGCCTGGACCCCGAAGAACGAGGCCTTGTCAGGCGAGGGCTTCCACCCGCCCGCCCGCCCGCCCGAGCCGGGTCTCCCCGGCCGGGGAAGAGGGCGGCGTTCCTCGGCTGTGGGGACTGCGAGGCGGAAGCCATGGCCGCAAAACTGCGAGGCAAGCTAGGGCGGGCAGGCGGAGAGAGCCAAGCCGGCCCGGGAAGCCGGCGCTTACCTCAGCCCGGTTACCTCAGCCCGGTCGCCGTTGCCGCCGCCGCCGCCTTCTTCTCGGCCAGGGGACTCGTCCTCATCTGTGGAAATGGCCCGGGCGAGAGAGAGGCGGAGGCCGGGAGAAGCCGGAGGGAAGGAAGCGGCGCAACGAGGGAGGAGTTTCCTCCGCCTCCGCCGCCGCCGAGCGAGGAAGGAGGCCGAGGGGAAAGCGAAGGAGGCCGCGCGCCTCACAGCGCCGCCCCGTTTACCTCACGGAGGGAAAGAAGGCAAGGCCGAGAGTTGCGCTCTCCCCTCAGCGCGGCGGAACCCACTTTGACACATTTCATATTCATTCATTAAATATTATTTATATTTATAAATGGATATTTATTGATAGGATATTGATTTAATGCCTTTATTCAAGATGTGTTTGTGCCCCGCCAGGCGCCCGCTTCTCCTCACGGAGGGAAAGAAGGCAAGGCCGAGAGTTGCGCTCTTCCCTCAGCGCGGCGGAACCCACTTTGACACACTTTATATTTATTCATTAAATATTATTGATCTTTATAAATTGATATTTATTGATTTAATGCCTTTAAACGCTATTCAAGATGTGTTTGTACCCGGTCAGGCGCCCGCTTCTTCTCACGGAGAGGAAGCCGAGTGAGAAGGCGCGCCGGCGGCACGTACACATTTCATATTTTATTCGGCTTGATATATTAATTTAATACATTTAAACATGGGCGTAGACAGGATTTTTGTTGGGGGGGAGAACCGACGTGTTTGGTCAGTTTAGTATTTCTATTGTTTTACTTGGGGGGGGCAGCTCTGCCCATGTATTTGGAATACTATTTAAAATTTACCCGCCTTTTCCCCCTGACGATACGATACGATATCTTTACAGTATTGTCATTGTCCCATACAGAACAATGAAATTGACAGGGACTCAAGGCGGATTACCGGTAGGAGAAGAGCAGCTAAAAATCATGGGGCGGGGAAACAATCATATTTATGTTTAGAAACCAGTATCTGAGTTTTGCAATTGATTTTTCCTCTTCCCTCCCTGCCCCTTTTCCCTTTTGTGTTGTTAAAAAAATAATAATTTGATATGTTACAAAAAGAATAGAAAGAAAAATGCAAACATAACAAAAAGAAAACAAAGAATTTAAAAAATGGTAAGAATCAGAAGGCAAACAATAAATACGTATAAAATCCCATTGCAAACAATAAATACGTATAAAAATAAAAGTGCTCTCTGCCTGTGAGCTCTATCATTACTGGGAATAAAGTTTCTTTATAGTCTTCAAGGAGCCAGACAGTTGCGCACGCATATAGGTATCTTTTCCAGAAGGGCAAATTGCCTTGAATACCAGCAATCCAGGTCATTGAGAGTCTTCCAGTGATTGGCAATGCAGCCCTGGGCTGCTGCTAAGAGGGGAGAAATGTTATTTACTTTTCAAATCCCATTCTTGTTCCCACATACAGGTTCAAAAGTGCCAGATAAAAGGATGGAGTAATTGTTTGTTCAGTTATCAGCAAGATCTCAGCAAACACCATATTCCAAAACTCAGCAATCTTGTTCTGGTTGTATGTATTGCCATTCTGATGAGCTTTTTTTGGCTGGAGAGAGGGTACAAATGCGCCAAGATCGTACTCCCAACATTTTTCTGATGAAAACAGGGATGTCCTATTACAACAAACTTTTTCAGCAGGGGGCCGGTTCACTGTCCCTCAGACCTTGTGGGGGGCCGGACTATATTTTGCGGGGGGAGGGGATTGAACAAATTCCTATGCCCCTCAAATAACCCAGAGATGCATTTTAAATAAAAGGACACATTTTACTCATATAAAAACACACTGATTCCTGGACCGTCCGCGGGCCGGATTTAGAAGGCGATTGGGCCAGATCCAGCCCCCGGGCCTTAGTTTGCCTACCCATGTCCTATTACATAATAATTTTACTATTTATACCCCACCTCTCTGACTGCGTTGCCCCAGCGTCTCAGAGCTGTTTCCAACATATCTAAAAAAATAATTAAACATTAAACATTTTTTAAAACTTCCCTATACAGGGCTGGCTTCAGATGGTTCAGGGGTCGGATAACCCCATATCACCCAACATTTCTCCGGTAGGGACATCCTAAGGAAAAGTGGGGCATTCTGGGATCAGATCAGAAACCGGGGCAGCTTCTGTAAATCTGGGGCTGTCCCTGAAAAATAGGGAAACTTGTAGGGTCTGCAAATGGCATGTACGGTTCTTCCTCCCTCCTCTTTTAATCCCTACAATATCCCTACAAAGTACCGTATTTTTCTGTGTTTTGAGCGAGGCTTTTTGACACAAAAACCACATCAAAAAACTGGGGTTGTCCAATACACGGATAGTGGCATGGGGGGGGGAGCGGCACGCCGCCAGCCATTCGGTTGGCAGGAGCACGCCTTTCCCTGATGCTGCAGTGAGCGGGAAGCGATCTGGGAGGTGTTTCCCGCCCGCGGCTGCATTGTGGGGAGAAGCTGCATGCCGCCAGCCAGCTCTGTGATGGGAGCGCAAATTCACCTGATGCCGCTGCACATGGGAAGCACTCCCTGGATCGTTTCCTATGTGCAGTGGCATCGTGGGAGGTTGCGCTCCTGCAAACTAGATGGCTGGAGGGAGCGCAATTTCACCCGATGCCGCTGTGCATGGGAAACGATCTAGGGAGTGTCTCCTGCCCGCAGCTGGCGGGGCGGGGGGGAAGAGCCTCAACAACTTTGGGCCAGCTCCCCTCATTTTCTTAAAATTTAGTCTCCCAAAATGGGTGTGTGTGTCTTATACAAGGGGGCATCTTATAGACGGGAAAGTATGGTAGGTTGGGCTGAGAGGCAGTGACTGGCCCAAGGTTGTACCCAGTGAGCTTGTGGCTGAGTGGAGATTTGAACCCAGGTCTCTCCCAGGTCCTACTTATCGCTACCCTGCAGCGGCTATCATCTGACCCTAGGGTGAAGGTAAATTAATGGTGGTGGCAATGTATGTGGCTAGTCAGTCCATCTTCTCCAGACCTCCTGCTCTGCTGCCCACAGGTAAGGGGCAAGCAAGTACAGTGGAACCTCTGGTTACGTACTAAATTCGTTCCGGAGGTCCGTTCTTAACCTGAAGCACCTCCCGCTGCTGCCGCGCCACCAGAGCACAATTTCTGTTCTCATCCTGAAGCAAAGTTCTTATCCAGAGGTACTATTTCTGGGTTAGCGGAGTTTGTAACCTGAAGCATCTGTAACCCAAGGTACCACTGTAGGCCAAAGCAGCAGCAATGTCTCCTTCCACCAGGTAGGAACAGTGGCTGGTGCCCCCACTCAAGGCAGCGCTTTGCAGTAGGAACAGATAATTAAGTAGTCTGTTTGTGAGCACTTAGGAAAGGAAGTTTACAAAAGATAGTGTCCATTGCTTAAAAGATTTCTGCACCCAGTTTTTTCCCCATTGTCACCCATCATTACAGGGCAACACCTTTTTGAGAAGAAACGACGCCATGTGCATCTGCAGCAGCACAACCAGACACCTTCATCTGTTCCAGCTCCAGCAAACATGTCCTGTATTGGTCTCCACAGCCACAGCAGGCACTCTAATGCCCCAGCGCATGGGTAGGCAAACTAAGGCCCACGGACCAGATCCGGCCCAATCGCCTTTTAAATCCGGCCTGCAGACGGTCTGGGAATCAGCGTGTTTTTACATGAGTAGAATGTGTGCTTTTATTTAAAATGCATCTCTGGGTTATTTGTGGGGCATAGGAATTCATTTTTATTTTCAAAATATAGCCCGGCCCCCCACAAGGTCCGGCCCCCTGCTGAAAAGTTTGCTGCCCCCTGCCCCAGCGCTTTGACTTCACCCGTGAAGGCGTACTCCTCCACTGTCTCCGGAGATAGACGGGTGCCAACAAGCAACAACCACTTTCCAACCGTTCAGGAACAAGTTATACCGGTGCTATGGCATCCATAGATCGCCATCTGACAATGCTGATCAGTGATTGGCTTCTAGATGCATACCCTAGATACCATCTGTGTCCTGTTCCGAGCTGTAAGACTGAGCATACATGCTTCCTTAAGGCATTTTAGAAAGGCAGCTGGAATTTTCCTCATATTGAGGTCTCCAGAGAAACTGGAGTCTTGTCTTCCATAAACGTTAGCTTGGTTCGAACACTGTTTATTTCAATTACTGTTTTGCTGTATTCTTATTGAGGGACGCGGGTGGTGCTGTGGGTTAAACCACAGAGCCTAGGACTTGCTGATCAGAAGGTCGGCGGTTCGAATCCCTGCGACGGGGTGAGCTCCCGTTGCTCGGTCCCTGCTCCTGCCAATCTAGCAGTTCAAAAGCACGTCAAAGTGCAAGTAGATAAATAGGTACCACTCCAGTGGGGAAGGTAAACAGTGTTTCCGTGCGCTGCTCTGGTTCACCAGAAGCGCCTTAGTCCTGCTGGCCACGTGACCTGAAAGCTGTACGCCGGCTCCCTCGGCCAGTAAAGCGATATGAGCACCGGCAACCCCAGAGTCGGTCACGACTGGACTTAATGCTCAGGGGTCCCTTTACCTTTACTATTCTTACTGAAGTTTTGCTTGTAAACTATCCAGAAACATATTGATATACAGCTATATAAAATAATAATATGCTATAATATTTAAGGTACCACAAGTCGTCTTTGTTTTTACTGCAAGGGGCTGGTGTGTCTGCCCTCATGGGAAATGTTTTAGAGCAGATAGGATAAATGCCAATTCCTTATGTTGAGAGTGCCATCTTGTGGCACTGCCTTTGAATAATGTTCTTGAGGGCGCTCTGAGTTTGACATGAGTAAATGGCTTATCATTGACAAAAAGCATAAGCACAGATAGAAGTTTCTCTCTTGGATATGGAAGATACAAAAGTAAGGAATAGATGAGGACCTGGGGCGTTTCACATTTATGTTGCTGCTGTTATTTCTTAAAATTTTCATTTATACCAGACCTTTTTTTTGTACTCAGAAGTGCTTTACGTGCATCAAGGATGGGAAACCCAAAATTGGCTGCGGTGCCTTCTGTCCAGGCCTACAGCCTCTCCTCCTCCTGAGCCCCAACCCTTCTAGGCCACTGAAGTAAATTTAACAAAACAGAGTTAAATCATAGCAACCCAGTTGAACCTCATACGGCATCCAAAGGCCTCAAGACCCACATTTCCTAGCACTCTAGGCTATCATGCTTTCCCATTGGGGGAAGGAAATCAAATTACAACTGTCTCCATCTCCCTGCAAACTAGGAAAACAAACAAACAAAAAACCTTCCACCCAGAGGACTAAAAAAAGGAAAAGCCCATTTTCTTTAGGGAAGCCATGTGCTTTAAATGTATGGGGTAGATGTAACCATGAGTTACTTGCACATGGTTCTCCCCCCACTGGATAACAATGTACACAAGAACTGCCAGAGCACCTTGCTGCAAGGAATGAGAAGGAATGAGAACTAAGGGTTCTGCTACACCTCTGAGGTCCTCCTCCAAATGTCAGTCCGTCACCCTTTTGAACTAGGGC
>NW_028293372.1:0-11541 GCF_964106645.2 Podarcis pityusensis
TTTCCGTCCCAATTTTTCCCCTTTTCACTCCATTTCCCCCTTTCCCCCCCAATTTCCCTCTTTTCACCCCAATTTCCCTTCTTTTTCCTAATTTTCCTAATTTCTAGGTATCTGATTGGAGGAGTTTCTAGATTTCTCCTGGCAGGGATTTCTTGATTTCCCCCCCTGATTTCTAGATTTCTCCTTGCGGGGAATTCTAGATTTTTCCTGGCAATTTCTAGATTTCTGCTTGCGGGGATTTCTAGATTTTTTTCCTGATTTCTGGATTTCTCCTTGCGGGGATTTCTAGATTTCTCCCGATTTCTAGATTTCTGGAAGGAATCCTAGATTTCTGCTTGCAGGGATTTTTGTATTTCTTCTTGGAGGGTTTTCTAGATTTCCCCTGATTTCTAGATTTCTCCTTGCAGGGATTTCTGGGTTTCTGATGGAGGGAGTTCTAGATTTCTGCTGCCAGAGACTTCTAGATTTTCCTAATATCTAGGTATCTGATTGGAGGGGTTTCTAGATTTCTCCTGGCAGGGAGTTCTAGATTTTTTCCCTGATTTCTAGATTTCTGCTTGCAGGGAGTTCTAGATTTTTTCCTGGCAATTTCTAGATTTCTGCTTGCGGGGATTTCTAGATTTACCCTGATTTCTGGATTTCTCCTGGTGGGTATTTCTAGATTTTTCCTGATATATATATATATATATATTTCTATATTTCTAGAATTTCTGGATTTCTAGATTTCTGGAAGGGATTTCTAGATTTCTCCTGGTGGGGATTTCTAGATTTTGATCTCTAGATTTCTCCTGATTTCTAGATTTCTGGAAGGAATCCTAGATTTCTGCTCGCGGGGATTTTTGCATTTCTTCTTGGAGGCTTTTCTAGATTTCTCCTTGCGGGGATTTCTAGATTTCCTCTTTCAGGGAGCTCTAGATTGCCCACTGATTTCTAGATTTCTACTGGAGGGGATTCCCAGATTCCCCCCCTGATTTCTAGATTTCTCCTTGCAGGGATTTCTAGATTTCTGGCAGCGATTTCTAGATGTTTTTCCTGATTTCTGGATTTCTCCTTGCGGGGATTTCTAGATTTTGATTTCTAGATTTCTCCCGATTTCTAGATTTCTGGAAGGAATCCTAGATTTCTGCTTGCGGGGATTTTTGCATTTCTTCTTGGAGGCTTTTCTAGATTTCTCCTGGTGGGGATTTCTAGATTCCCCCTGATTTCTAGATTTCTCCTTGCAGGGATTTTTGCGTTTCTGATGGAGGGAGTTCTAGATTTCTGCTGCCAGAGATTTCTAGATTTTCCTAATTTCTAGATATCTGATTGGAGGGGTTTCTAGATTTCTCCTGGCAGGGAGTTCTAGATTTTTTCCCCCTGATTTCTAGATTTCTGCTTGCAGGGAGTTCTAGATTTTTTCCTGATTTCTAGATTTCTTCTTGTGGGAATATCTGGGTTTCTCCTGGTGGGTATTTCTAGAGTTTTCCTGATATATTATATATATTTATATATATATATATATATATTTCTAGATTTCTAGAATTTCTGGAATTTTTGGATTTCTAGATTTCTGCTTACAGGAGGGATTTCTAGATTTCTCCTGGTGGGTATTTCTAGATTTCTCCCAATTTCTAGATTTCTGGAAGGAATCCTAGATTTCTGCTTGCGGGGATTTCTAGATTTTGATTTCTAGATTTCTCCCGATTTCTAGAAGGAATCCTAGATTTCTGCTTGCGGGGATTTTTGCATTTCTTCTTGGAGGCTTTTCTAGGTTTCTGCTTGCGGGGATTTCTAGATTTTTTCGGCAGGGATTTCTAGATTTCTACTGAGGGGATTCCGAGACTTCCCCTGATTTCTAGATCTCTCCTTTCGGAAATTTCTAGATTTCTCCTTTCAGAAATTTCTAGATTTCTCCTTTCAGAAATTTCTAGATTTCTCTTTTCGGAAATTTCTAGATTTCTCCTTTCAGAAATTTCTAGATTTCTCCTTTCAGAAATTTCTAGATTTCTCTTTTCGGAAATTTCTAGATTTCCCCTTTCAGAAATTTCTAGATTTCTCTTTTCGGAAATTTCTAGATTTCTCCTTTCAGAAATTTCTAGATTTCTCCTTTCGGAAATTTCTAGATTTCTCCTTTCGGAAATTTCTAGATTTCTCTTTTCGGAAATTTCTAGATTTCTCCTTTCAGAAATTTCTAGATTTCTCTTTTCGGAAATTTCTAGATTTCTCCTTGTGGGGAAATCCGGGGAGGGCGGAGCTTCCCTCTCGCTGACTCCTCCCCTCTCTTTGACTCCGCCCCCAGACCCGGATCGAGGCCACGCCCCTCCCTCCGCCCACCGAGACGACGACGGACATCTGCCGCTTTGACCGCACCCCCAAGATGGACGTCCCCAACCTGGTCCAGAGGAAGGCCATTTCCGGGGCCCCGCCCCTTCCTCCAGAAGCCCCGCCCACTTCCTCCAGAAGACACACCCCCAACCAGAAATTTCCTAGATTTCTCCTTGCAGGGATTTCTAGATTTCTTGGAAGGATTTCTAGATTTCTCCTTGCGGAGATTTCCAGATTTCACTCTAGATTTTTAGATTTCTGGCACGGATTTCTAGATTTCTCCTTGCAGGGATTTCCAGATTTCACTCTAGATTTTTAGATTTCTGGCACGGATTTCTAGATTTCTCCTTGCAGGGATTTCTAGATTTCAAGAGATTTCTAGATTTCTGGCACGGATTTCTAGATTTCTCCTTGCAGGGATTTCTAGATTTCCAGAGATTTCTATATTTCTGGCAGAGATTTCTAGATCTCTCCTTCCTTCCAGGGATTTCTCCTTGTGGGGATGTTCTCCTTCCAGGATTTCTAGATTTCTCCTTGCAGGGATTTCTAGATTTCTAGTAGGGATTTCTAGATTTCTCCTTGCGGGGGATTTCTAGATTTCAAGAGATTTCTAGCAGGGATTTCTAGATTTCTCCTTCCAGGGATTTCTAGTAGGGATTTCTAGATCTCTCCTTCCAGGGATTTCTAGATTTCTAGTAGGGATTTCTAGATTTCTAGTAGGGATTTCTAGATTTCTCCTTGCGGGGATTTCTAGTAGGGATTTCTAGATCTCTCCTTCCAGGGATTTCTCCTTGTGGGGATGTTCTCCCTCCAGGATTTCTAGATTTCTCCTTGCTGGGATTTCTAGATTTCAAGAGATTTCTAGCAGGGATTTCTAGATCTCTCCTTCCAGGGATTTCTAGTAGGGATTTCTAGATCTCTCCTTCCAGGGATTTCTAGATTTCTAGTAGGGATTTCTAGATTTCTAGTAGGGATTTCTAGATCTCTCCTTCCAGGGATTTCTAGATTTCTAGTAGGGATTTCTAGATCTCTCCTTCCAGGGATTTCCAGATTTCACTCTAGATTTTTAGATTTCTGGCACGGATTTCTAGATTTCTAGTAGAGATTTCTAGATCTCTCCTTCCAGGGATTTCTCCTTGCGGGGATTTCTAGATTTCTAGTAGGGATTTCTAGATCTCTCCTTCCAGGGATTTCTCCTTGTGGGAATGTACTCCCTCCAGGATTTCTAGATTTCTCCTGCAGGGATTTCTAGATTTCAAGTTTGGGTTTCTAGATTTCTCCTTGCGGGGATTTCTAGATTTCAAGAGATTTCTAGATTTCTAGTAGGGATTTCTAGATTTCTCCTTGCAGGGTTTTTTAGATTTCTAGTTTGGGTTTCTAGATTTCTCCTTGCGGGGATTTCCAGATTTCCCTCTAGATTTTTAGATTTCTGGAAGGGATTTCTAGATTTCTCCTTGCAGGGATTTCCAGATTTCACTCTAGATTTTTAGATTTCTGGCACGGATTTCTAGATTTCTCCTTTCGGGGATTTCTAGATTTCTAGTGGGGATTTCTAGATTTCTCCTTGCGGGGATTTCTAGATTTCTCCTTGCAGGGATTTCTAGATTTCACTCTAGATTTTTAGATTCCTGGCAGGGATTTCTAGATTTCTCCTTGCAGGGATTTCCAGATTTCACTCTAGATTTTTAGATTTCTGGCACGGATTTCTAGATTTCTCCTTGCAGGGATTTCCAGATTTCACTCTAGATTTTTAGATTTCTGGCACGGATTTCTAGATTTCTCCTTGCAGGGATTTCCAGATTTCCCTCTAGATTTTTTGATTCCTGGCAGGGATTTCTAGATTTCTCCTTGCAGGGATTTCTAGATTTCCAGAGATTTCTATATTTCTGGCAGAGATTTCTAGATCTCTCCTTCCTTCCAGGGATTTCTCCTTCTGGGGATGTTCTCCTTCCAGGATTTCTAGATTTCTCCTTGCAGGGATTTCCAGATTTCTAGTAGGGATTTCTAGATCTCTCCTTCCAGGGATTTCTCCTTGTGGGGATGTTCACCCTCCAGGATTTCTAGATTTCTCCTTGCACGGATTTCCAGATTTCTCTCTAGATTTTTAGATTCCTGGCAGGGATTTCTAGATTTCTCCTTGCGGGGATTTCTAGATTTCACTCTAGATTTCAAGATTTCTGGCACGGATTTCTAGATTTCTCCTTGCAGGGATTTCTAGTAGGGATTTCTAGATTTCTCCTTTCGGGGATTTCTAGATTTCTAGTAGGGATTTCTAGATTTCTCCTTGTGGGGATTTCTAGATTCCTGGCAGGGATTTCTAGATTTCTCCTTGCGGGGATTTCTAGATTTCACTCTAGATTTTTAGATTTCTGGCACAGATTTCTAGATTTCTCCTTGCAGGGATTTCTAGATTTCACTCTAGATTTTTAGATTCCTGGCACGGATTTCTAGATTTCTCCTTGCAGGGATTTCTAGATTTCACTCTAGATTTTTAGATTCCTGGCAAGGATTTCTAGATTTCTCCTTGCGGGGATTTCTAGATTTCCAGAGATTTCTATATTTCTGGCAGAGATTTCTAGATCTCTCCTTCCTTCCAGGGATTTCTCCTTGTGGGGATGTTCTCCTTCCAGGATTTCTAGATTTCTCCTTGCAGGGATTTCTAGATTTCAAGAGATTTCCAGATTTCTAGCAGGGATTTCTAGATTTCTCCTTGCAGGGATTTCCAGATTTCTCTCTAGATTTTTAGATTTCTGGCAGGGATTTCTAGATTTCTCCTTGCGGGGACTTCTAGATTTCCCATTAGATTATCTGGATTTCTCCTTCCTGGGAATTCTAGTTTCCTCTTCCTGGGAATTCTAGTTTTCTGGCAGAAATGCCCCAATTTGCACCTGGGAATTCTAGTTTCCTCCTTCCTGGGAATTCTAGTTTCCTCCTTCCTGGGAATTCTAGTTTCCTCCTTCCCTGAATTTCTGGATCTTCCTGGGAATTCTAGTTTCCTCCTTCCTGGGATTTCTAGTTTGGGAATTCTAGTTTCCTCCTTCCTGGGAACTCTAGTTTCCTCCCCTGAATTTCTGGATCTTCCTGGGAATTCTAGTTTCCTCCTTCCTGGGAATTCTAGTTTCCTTCTTCCTGGGAATTCTAGTTTCCTCCTTCCTGGGAATTCCAGTTTTCTGGCAGAAATGCCCCAGTTTGCACCTGGGAATTCTAGTTTCCTCCTTCCTGGGAACTCTAGTTTCCTCCCCTGAATTTCTGGATCTTCCTGGGAATTCTAGTTACCTCCTTCCTGGGAATTCTAGTTTCCTCCTTCCTGGGATTTCTAGTTTGGGAATTCTAGTTTCCTCCTTCCTGGGAACTCTAGTTTTTCCTGGGAATTCTAGTTTCCTCCCCTGAATTTCTGGATCTTCCTGGGAATTCTAGTTTCCTCCTTCCTGGGAATTCTAGTTTCCTCCTTCCTGGGAATTCTAGTTTCCTTCTTCCTGGGAATTCTAGTTTCCTCCTTCCTGGGATTTCTAGTTTGGGAATTCTAGTTTCCTCCTTCCTGGGAACTCTAGTTTCCTCCCCTGAATTTCTAGATTTCTTCCTGGGAATTCTAGTTTTTCCTCCCTGGGAATTATAGTTTCCTCCCCTGAATTTCTAGAACTTTCTGGGATTTCTAGTTTCCTCCCTGGGAATTCTAGTTTCCTCCATCCTGGGAATTCTAGATTTTCCTGGGAATTCTAGTTTCCTCTTTACTGGGAACTCTAGTTTCCTTCCCTGAATTTCTAGATTTCTTCCTGGGAATTCTAGTTTTTCCTTCCTGGGAATTCTAGTTTCCTCCTTCCCTTAATTTCTGGATCTTCCTGGGAATTCTAGTTTTTCCTTCCTGGGATTTCTAGTTTCCTCCTTCCTGGGAATTCTAGTTTTCTGGCAGAAATGCCCCAATTTGTACCTGGGAATTCTAGTTTCCTACTTCCGTGAATTTCTAGATCTTCCTGGGAATTCTAGTTTTTCCTTCCTGGGAATTCTAATTTTTCCTTCCTGGGAATTCTAGTTTCCTCCTTCCCTGAATTTCTAGAACTTTCTGGGATTTCTAGTTTCCTCCATGGGAATTCTAGTTTCCTCCTTCCTGGGATTTCTAGTTTGAGAATTCTAGTTTCCTCCTTCCTGGGAATTCTAGTTTTTCCTGGGAATTCTAGTTTCCTCTTTACTGGGAATTCTAGTTTCCTCCTTCCCTGAATTTCTAGGTTTCTTCCTGGGAATTCTAGTTCCTCCTTCCTGGGAATTCTAGTTTCCTCCCTGGGATTTCTAGTTTGGGAATTCTAGTTTCCTCCTTCCTGGGAATTCTAGTTTCCTCCTTCCCTGAATTTCTGGATCTTCCTGGGAAGTCTAGTTTTCCCTTCCTGGGAATTCTAGTTTCCTCCCCGATTTCTTCCTGGGAATTCTAGTTTCCTCCTTCCCTGAATTTCTAGAACTTTCTGGGATTTCTAGTTTCCTCCCTGGGAATTCTAGTTTCCTCCTTCCTGGGATTTCTAGTTTGGGAATTCTAGTTTCCTCCTTCCTGGGAATTCTAGTTTCTCCTGGGAATTCTAGTTTCCTCTTTACTGGGAATTCTAGTTTCCTCCTTCCCTGAATTTCTAGGTTTCTTCCTGGGAATTCTAGTTCCTCCTTCCTGGGAATTCTAGTTTCCCTGAATTTCTAGATTTCTCCTTCCTGGGAATTCTAGTTCCTCCTTCCTGGGAATTCTAGTTTTTCCTGGGAATTCTAGTTTCCTCTTTACTGGGAATTCTAGTTTCCTACATCCCTGAATTTCTAGATCTTCCCAGGAATTCTAGTTTCTTTCCCTGAATTTCTAGATTCCTTCCTGGGATTTCTAGTTTGGGAATTCTAGTTTTCTCCTTCCTGGGATTTCTAGTTTGGGAATTCTAGTTTTCTCCTTCCTGGGAATTCTAGTTTGGGAATTCAAGTTTCCTCTTTACTGGAAACTCTAGTTTCCTCCCCTGAATTTCTAGATCTTCCTGGGAATTGTAGTTTTTCCTTCCCGGGAATTCTAGTTTCCTCCTTTATGGGAATTCTAGTTTCCTCCTTCCTGGAAATTCTAGTTTCCGCCTTCCCGGGAATTCTAGATTTCTAGGGCGCCTGAACTACTTTTCCCAGGAATTCAAGAGCGCCTGAACTATATTTCACGGGAATTATACTTTCGTTTTCCTGGGAATTCAAGTTTCCTCCCTCCCTGAATTTCTAGATCTTCCTGGGAATTCTAGTTTTTCCTTCCTGGGAATTCTAGTTTCCTCCTTCCCTGAATTCCTAGAACTTTCTGGGAATTCTAGTTTCGTACTTCCTGGGAATTCTAGTTTCCTCCTTCCCCGAATTTCTAGATTTCTTCCTGGGAATTCTAGTTTTTCCTTCCTGGGAATTCTAGTTTCCTCCTTCCCTGAATTTCTAGAACTTTCTGGGAATTCTAGTTTCCTCCCTGGGAATTCTAGTTTCCTCCTTCCTGGGAATTCTAGTTTTTCCTGGGAATTCTAGTTTCCTCCTTCCTGGGAATTCTGGTTTCCTCCCCTGAATTTCTAGAACTTTCTGGGAATTCTAGTTTCCTCCTTTCTGGGAATTCTAGTTTCCTCCTTCCCTGAATTTCTAGAACTTTCTGGGAATTCTAGTTTCCTCCTTCCTGGGATTTCTAGTTTCCTCCTTCCTGGGAATTCTAGTTTTCTGGCAGAAATGCCCCAATTTGTACCTGGGAATTCTAGTTTCCTCCTTCCCTGAATTTCTAGAACTTTCTGGGATTTCTAGTTTCCTCCATGGGAATTCTAGTTTCCTCCTTCCTGGGAATTCTAGTTTTTCCTGGGAATTCTAGTTTCCTCCTTCCCTGAATTTCTAGATCTTCCCAGGAATTCTAGTTTCCTTCCCTGAATTTCTAGGTTTCTTCCTGGGAATTCTAGTTCCTCCTTCCTGGGAATTCTAGTTTTTCCTGGGAATTCTAGTTTCCTCTTTACTGGGAATTCTAGTTTCCTCCTTCCCTGAATTTCTAGGTTTCTTCCTGGGAATTCTAGTTCCTCCTTCCTGGGAATTCTAGTTTTTCCTGGGAATTCTAGTTTCCTCTTTACTGGGAATTCTAGTTTCCTCCCCTGAATTTCGAGATTCCTTCCTGGGAATTCTAGTTTCCTCCCTGGGATTTCTAGTCTGGGAATTCTAGTTCCCTCCTTCCTGGGAATTCTAGTTTTCTGACAGAAATGCCCCAATTAGTACCTGGGAATTCTAGTTTCCACCTTCCTGGGAACTCTAGTTTCCTCCCCTGAATTTCTGGATCTTCCTGGGAATTCTAGTTTCCTTCCCTGAATTGCTAGATCTTCCTGGGAATTCTAGTTTTTCCTTCCTGGGAATTCTAGTTTCCTCCTTCCCTGAATTTCTAGATTCCTTCCTGGGAATTCTAGTTTTTCCTTCCTGGGAATTCTAGTTTCCTCCTTCCCTGAATTTCTAGAACTTTCTGGGATTTCTAGTTTCCTCCCTGGGAATTCTAGTTTCCTCCTTCCTGGGATTTCTAGTTTGGGAATTCTAGTTTCTTCCTTCCTGGGAATTCTAGTTTCCTCCTTCCCTGAATTTCTAGAACTTCCTGGGAATTCTAGTTTCCTCCTTCCTGGGAATTCTAGTTTCCTCCCTGATTTCTTCCTGGGAATTCTAGTTTCCTCCTTCCCTGAATTTCTAGATTTCTTCCTGGGAATTCTAGTTTTTCCTCCCTGGGAATTCTAGTTTCCTCCTTCCTGGGATTTCCAGTTTGGGAATTCTAGTTTCCTCTTCCTCGATTCCTCCTGGCGGGCTCCAACCCGGCGCCCTCCAAACTACGTTTCCCGCCCGCAGGCTACACCGGCTACATCCCGCGCTTCCCCTGGATCATGGGAGAAAACTACACCGCCGGGGTCAAGGACGCCATGGACCAGTTCGACCGCAACCAGGTGCGTACGCTATAACTCCCGGCGCCGCCGCGCGCTACAACTTCCAGGCCTGGCGCCAGGCACTGAGTTCAAGGCCTGGATCCGGGTTCAAGCAAGATGACCTGCCAGGCGCATGCGATAACTCCCGGGGTTGCTGCGCGCTACAACTCCCGGCGCCGCCGTGCGCTACAACTCCTGGCGCCGCCGCGCACTACAACTCCCAGGCCTGGCGCCAGGGATTGAGTTCAAGGCCTGGATCCGGGTTCAAGCGAGATGACCTGCCAGGCGCATGCGATAACTCCCGGGGTTGCTGCGCGCTACAACTCCCAGGCCTGGCGCCAGGTATCAATTTCCAGGACTGGATCCGGGTTCAAGCTAGATGCTATGACTCCCGGGCTTGCTGCGCGCTACAACTCCCAGGCCTGGCGCCAGGCGTTGAGTTCAAGGCCTGGATCCTGGTTCAAGCTAGATGCTAGAACTCCCGGGGTTGCTGCGCGCTACAACTCCCGGCGCCACCGTGCGCTACAACTCCCGGCGCCGCCGCGCGCTACAACTCCCAGGCCTGGCGCCAGGCCTCGAGTTCAAGGCCTGGATCCGGGTTCAAGCGAGATGACCTGCCAGGCGCATGCTAGAACTCCCGGGGTTGCTGCGCACTACAACTCCAGGCGCCGCCGTGCGCTACAACTCCCAGGCCTGGCGCCAGGCATTGAGTTCAAAGCCCAGATCCGGGTTCAAATCCACCCGGCGCCGCGCGCTACAACTCCCAAATCCGGCGCCACCTTTCCGAACCCGGGTTCCAAACATCCGAATCTCCACTCCTAACCCAGCTTTCGGAGCCGGGTTCAAGGGAGGCGCCGCGCGCTACAACTCCCGGCGCCTGAACCCGCCTTTTCTCCCATAGGAAATGCTGAGGAGTCCAATGTATAGTTTTGGGAAGCGCCTGCCCAGCACCTATTGGCCGAACAATCAGATTTACACCAGCGGAGGACTAATGCCCTTCTATACGGGTTTCGTGCCGAGTAAGTCTATTGGATTTCCCCTAGAAATGTCATTTTTCCCTGGATTTTTCCACTCCAAAATCCCATAGAAATGTCATTTTTGGTATATTTTTCCACCCCAAAATCCCATTTTCCCCTGTATTTTTCCACTCCAAAATCCCATAGAAATGTCATTTTTCCCTGTATTTTTCCACTCTAAAATCCCATTTTTCTACTCGAAAATCCCATAGAAATGTCATTTATTTCTGAATTTTCCCGCTCGAAAATCCCATAGAAATGTCATTTTGGGGGGATTTTTCCACTCAAAAATCCCATTAAAAATGTCATTTATTTCTGTATTTTCCCGCTCGAAAATCCCATAGAAATGTCATTTTGGGGGGATTTTCCCACTCGAAAATCCCATTTTCCCCTGTATTTTTCCACTCGAAAATCCCTTTTTTCCCTGTATTTTTCCACTCCAAAATCCCATAGAAATGTAATTTTTGGTATATTTTTCCACCCAAAAATCCCATTTTCCCCTGTATTTTTCCACTCCAAAATCCCATAGAAATGTCATTTTTCCCTGTATTTTTCCACTCTAAAATCCCCTTTTTCTACTCGAAAATCCCATAGAAATGTCATTTTTGGTATATTTTTCCACCCAAAAAATCCCATTTTCCCCTGTATTTTTCCACTCCAAAATCCCATAGAAATGTCATTTTTTCCTGTATTTTTCCACTCGAAAATCCCATCGAAATGTCCTTTATTTCTGTATTTTTCCACTCGGAAATCCCATAGAAATGTCATTTATTTCTGAATTTTCCCACTCGAAAATCCCATAGAAATGTCATTTTGGGGGGATTTTTCCACCCAAAAAATCCCATTTTCCCCTGTATTTTTCCACTCGAAAATCCCATTTTCCCCTGGATTTTTCCACTCAAAAATCCCATTAAAAATGTCATTTATTTCTGTATTTTCCCACTCAAAAATCCCATAGAAATGTCATTTTTGGTATATTTTTCCACCCAAAAATCCCATTTTCCCCTGTATTTTTCCACCCAAAAATCCCATTTTCCCTTGTATTTTTCCACTCCAAAATCCCATAGAAATGTCATTTTTCCCTGTATTTTTCCACTCTAAAATCCCATTTTTCTACTCGAAAATCCCATAGAAATGTCATTTTTGGTATATTTTTCCACCCAAAAAATCCCATTTTCCCCTGTATTTTTCCACTCCAAAATCCCATAGAAATGTAATTTTTGGTATATTTTTCCACCCAAAAATCCCATTTTCCCCTGTATTTTTCCACTCCAAAATCCCATAGAAATGTCATTTTCCCCTGTATTTTTCCA